>NW_024847626.1:0-1004 GCF_019175285.1 Sceloporus undulatus
GACCTGGCTGGGCCTGTGGAAGGGTCGAAGTCCCCAAGGCCTTCGTCGTCGGCAGCGGCTGCTGTCCTCTTGGACCTCCCGGACAACCCGTTCTTCCCAACGGAGGAGCTTCCCAAGCCTGGGAAGAAGAGGCACCACGACAAGTCCGGTCGTGATCCTGCCCCTAAAAAATCTAAGTCCTCCAAGGAGCGGCCCGCCACCGATCCACCGGAGGCGAAGGAGAAGAAGCGCTCCCCTTCCAAAAAGGCCCGCGCTTCCGTTTCGGCAGCTCCCCGCGACCCGGAGCCGACGCCGGTAGGCCGGGGGACCCCGGTGCCGGACACTCCACTGCCTCTGTCGACCATGGATTTTGTCCACGGGACGGACGACACCATTCTTCCTCGCTCCCCGGAGCACCGGTCGCCCTCCCACCCGGCAACCGACGACGAGGAAGACCAGCCCCGTGGCCAGGACGTCCCCGACCTCTTCTTCGACACGCAGTCGCACCGGTACTACGTGTCTGTTTCGGAGGACAGAGCTTTGAGGGAGTTCACCAGGCTGAACCCCCATCCCGTAGACCGGCCACCCCGTCCAGATCGGTTCCGACAGTATCAGTCTACGAGAGGTCGCCGTCTCCATCTCGCAGGCGCTCCCAGTCTTCAGCTGACGTTGCTCCAACCCGCCCGAGATCCCAGGTTCGAGTGACGGACCCTCTCTCCTCCGACCTGGACTCCGAGGACGAGCCGCTGCTTCCTTCTGAGGCACCCTCGGACGAGGATGTTCTCTCGGACCCAGCCTCCCCCAGAGGATGCACAACCCTGAGCCGTCTTCCCCTTCGGACGAAGTCCGGTCCTTCACCGAACATGTCGTGAAGATGGCGAGGGCCCTCGACATCAAGCTCGCTTCCGCGGAAGACGACGCCGAGGACCCGGTTGAGCGTCGGGTGCACGGACGGGTGCCTACTCCGCCGTGCCTGCCTCTCCTTCCCTCTCTCCAGACCATCGTGAAGAGGTCCTGGGACTCTC
>NW_024847627.1:0-1004 GCF_019175285.1 Sceloporus undulatus
GACGGGGGCGGGGCTAAGGCAGGGAGGGAATACTCCTCCCAGGGAGGCTTGCCCTCCCAGCCCAGGCCCCGCCCTCGCTGCTATGGCGACGGGGTCGGGGCTAAGGCGGGGGGGAATACTCCTCCCAGGGAGGCTTTCCCCAGGCCTGGGCCCCGCCCTCGCTGCTGTGGCAATGGGGACAGGGCTAAGGCGGGGAGGGAATACTCCCTTCAGCCCGGGGGCAGGCAAAATCCCGGGGGGCGGGGCCAAACTGGGGCGGGACCATGGGGCCCCGCCCAAAACCAGGAAAGTCCCGCCCACCAGCAGGATATGGCAACCCTACTTTTGGCACGCATGCCATAGTTTCACCATCACAGCTACCTCTCCAGTTGAACATTCATACCCAGAAAATGCCAGCAAATCTTTAGCAATATTTTGCCCTTCTCAGGGCTTCCTTGAGAAGCTGCTTTGGGTGTCAGTCTTCCTTGGCATATATTTCTGAAGTACTTCCATAATTATATTTACATAACTTTTTTTACAATCATTTTCCTGTTCTTTTAGTTGAAAAATGCCATTTGTAATTATGACACTATATAAACAAAGGATAATAATAAATGATAATCATGTCTCGTTCTCTGATCAACCTCTTGTTCGCCTAATTTTCCTTGTTTGCGTGAGTAGAAAAATACATCAGTCAGAAGCAGAGTTTTGCCTTTTGTTTCCTTCCAGGCAACGAAATGCAGGCATGGCCAATAGATCACAGCTCCTCTCTTCCTTTTCACAGACTGAGATCACCTTCTGTGACCCTGAATCAGGTAGGGACCAAATTCCCTGGAGGACCAAGAAGGAATCGGGCTGGGTACCCTGGTTCTCAACTTGTCTTTCTGGGCCAGGCAGAGCCACTCCCTTTCCTTTTTTTAATCCAAGTTGTTCACTAAAGTGACTGAGCCTGAAGAAAGAGGCTCCTCCCTCCATAACTGTCATCTTCCGGCCTGCGAGGAAGTGACCAGGCAGGCCCAGCTCCA
>NW_024847628.1:0-1004 GCF_019175285.1 Sceloporus undulatus
TTTGGCCCAAGGAGCCTGGCCTCCTTCTCTCTCTGGAGCCTCAGGAGAGAAACAGATGCCTCTGTTCAACTGAGGCCTCAGAGAAGGTTCCAGAACATTATTCCCCACAGTCACAAGCAGCACAAAACGGCCACCGGAAGACAAAATGGCCGCCTGTGCCTCAGCGCTTGGCAGTTTGAGGCCTTCAGGGAACCCAAAATGGAGGATGAAAGGGCTCCAAAGTCGGAAGGGTCCTCAAACAGGATTTCCAAACCTTAACAAAAGCGCTGCCAGAACACAAAATGGTCGCTTGAACAGAAAATGGCTGCCAGAACACAAAATGGCTGCCTCTGCCTCAACGCTTGGCAGTTGGCAGTTTGAGGCCTTCAGGGGAGAGAGAGAGAGACTGAGGGAAGAGTGGAAGGAGGCCCTGGAGGGAGGGGGTCTTGGGGGATAGAGAGCCTTCTTGAGATATTCAGGGTTCGCTTCCTAACAAAGGGGTTTCTGGCTTCATAAAGGATTTGGGGAAACTGTATCTGAAAGGCAGTAGTAGCCTTTTCTCTTACCAATGGGATTTACAGTGTATTCCCTGGACTGGATCTCCCAGCATCCACATGGCCAGAAAGAGAAGGGGTCCTGCCCTGCAGTAAGACCCCTCCAGTCCCTCTGAAACAAAGAAGATTATCGCACTGCGTTCTGAGAACGTTCCATATCATCACGTGATGAGAACGTTCCTGGAACGGATATTACCGCATTAGAAATCAAAACGTGATCAGAACGGGATCAGAACGGCAGTTTACCGCACTGCGATTCCTTTTTCTTGAAACCGTTCTCAGAACGGTTTGCTGTATTAAGTTTTGTGGGCTGTCTTCTGATGACATCGCCACTCAGAGGTTGGACGGCTCGGGAGAGGCGCTGCCCCCAGGAAAGAGGGAAAAGGGAGGCTTGGGCCATGGAGCTCGCCTCTCCTGAGTCCCGCGGCTTACTGAAATCCCTCACCTCCCTTCCCCATAGGAATCAATCCA
>NW_024847629.1:0-1004 GCF_019175285.1 Sceloporus undulatus
CAGCACTGCGCAGGCGCAGTGAAACCCATTTGTATGATTCGCAGAGACCACGAAGAAGAATAGTATGTTCTCTCCAGGAATATCTAGGTCAACTTTAACCAAAGGTTGCACTGAAGGACCTAGAGATTTCTAGAGAGGCATTTGTAGCTCCTCCAATGCAATTCTGTGGTCAATGTTTGGCAGATGTTGACCACAGAGTTTCACTGGAGGATATAGAGAGGTGTTCTCTCAGATAAAAACTAAGGCGGGTTATAAACTGCTGCTTTGCAGCGATCTGCCGCCGCCGTTTGCTTCGTGAGGGAGCCGCTGCAGCCAAACCGTGCAGCTCCATTACGGAGCAAAAAAGAAGCTCCAAAATGGAGCTTCTTTCTGCGGTGCAGCTATGACGCCGCGAGGCACTGATGGCGCACTCGCGACGTCATAGGCACCATGACACGTCTGGGTGCTATGTGTCCAAGACGTAAACATGGCGGCGGCCGTCTGGAACGGCCGCCGCCAAAAAATACGTAGTGACTACGTATTAGGGTTAGGGGGTGCGGAAGCACCGCACCTTCCTAAACCTAATACGTAGTCACTACGTATTTTTTGGCGGTCTGTAACCCGCCATAATGTTGTTATTTGTGGTTTTTCCACTTTCATGGGAGTCCTGTGCCCCTAAGCCTAGTGAATGTAGAGAGACCACTGTACATTACTCAGGTGGGCTCTTCCAGAAGTGAAGGGAGGTGTTCATTTCTAGCATTCTGTCATCTTCCCTTCCTTTTGGCCCTTCATTATGGTAGTCAAAGTCAACTGTCCCAGCCCAGGATTTCCTCTGCCCCATCTAGGATTCGTCCCTTTTCACTTGCTGCCCCTCACTCCTGGAACCTTCTTCCCTCGCGAGCAAGGGCCATCACTTCTTTAACCAGCTTCAAAACGGAGTTGAAGACCATCCTGTTCAGAGAAGCGTTCCCAAACATTGCGTGATTGTCACTTGCTATTTGATGCTCTTTTTGTTGCCTGTTTTA
>NW_024847630.1:0-1004 GCF_019175285.1 Sceloporus undulatus
CACATGGACAGATACCTGCACAAGAACTCCAACCATCACCCATGACAAAATAAATAAATAAATAAATAAATAAATAAGAATAAAAACTCTGGTAGATTGGGCAACGAATCTGTGAACCCCACTTCTTGGGAGATGAACTGAAGCACCTAGACTGTGCTCTACAGACTACAGTGGTACCCCGGGATACGAATGCGCCGCCTTACGAAATTTCCGGGTTACGAAAAAAATCCATTCAAAAAAACTGTTCCGGGTTACGAAGGTTATTTCGGGTTACGAAAAATTTTTTGGTGCTTTTCGGCGCTTTTTCGCACGAAATCGCGGCTTTCACTATTAGCGCCTATGGGGTTTTTCGGCTTGCGAAGATTTTCGGGTTACGAAAGCGGCGGCGGAACGAATTAAATTCGTAACCCGGGGTACCCCTGTATTGGTTATTGCAGCTCAAACATCAGAAGGGTTGCAAGACCCAGAAAAACCCATTGGACTAAAGACAAACCACCACCCAAAAAGAAGGTATTTTCCTCATACATCGCCATACATCAGAAGAGTCAGACAGAACAGGGAAACTGACAAGGAAATACAACCTCCGAATGATCTACAGATTGACCAAGAAACTCCAACAAATGCTGCGCTCAGGGAAAAACAAGGGAGACCCTCTCACAGCCGCAGGAGTTTATCTCATACCATGTAGCTGCAAGCAAGTCTACATAGGGACCACCAAGTGCAGTGTTCAAACATCAATCAAGGAACATGAGAGACACTGCAGACTGAGTCAAACATAAAAATCAGTGGTAGCAGAACACGTTATAAACCATCCTGGCATAAAATGCTGTTTGAAAACACTGAAATTCTGGACCATGCCAACAAGTATCAGGTCAGAATGCACAGGGAAGCCATTGAAATCCACAAATACAGTCGACCCCCGGGTTACGAAATTAATTCGTTCCGGCGCCATTTTCGTAACCCGGAAGTCTTTCGTTAGCCGAATCCCCATAGGCGCTAATGGG
>NW_024847632.1:0-1004 GCF_019175285.1 Sceloporus undulatus
TCAGCCTCCTCCTCTGCCTCCGCCTCCCGGGCCCAAGAAAGTGCCCAGCACGGAGGCGCACCAGGCAGAGGAGGCCGTAGGTGGTTGCCTACCAGTGCCTGCTGCCCTGGTGCGTGCACACGCGCAAGGAGCACCAAGCCAGGCAGGCACCTCTGCCTCCTCCTCCGCTTGGCACGGCCTGCAACGGAGGAGGAGGAGGAGGAGGAGGAGGTGTGCCTCCTGCGTGTGCCCCCTCCCCACCTCCCTGCCACCCTCCCCCACCTCCCCCCTGCACACCGCCTCCTCCTTTGCATCCTCCACAAGGCCTGGAACGGAGGAGGAGGTGGGTGGCATGGCCACGCAGGGAGGCAGGGGAAGGTGGGTTGGTGCCGTGCGGGCCCCGAATTGGGGCCCAAAACAGACCGTGACTGGGAGGGGGCCTCCAAATGGGGGTTTGTCATGGGGGCCATCGGGTTATGGCATCCCTAATCTAGAGGGAAAGGTGTTTGTAGAGTTTCTGCTTTGGTTACAACAATAACTTGACTGGCTCTAAGGTACTGTTGTACACTGGTGCCTCGGGTTACGAAATTAATTCGTTCCGCCATTCCTTTCGTAACCCGAAAATTTCATAACCCGAAACGCTTTTTCCATTGAAAATAACTAATGCGTTCTATGACCTCAGACTGAACCTGCAAGTCAAAACAAAGGTACAATAGAGGCCTATTAAGCTAAGTACCCTACAATACAAGTTGCCTGAGGCACTAAAGAGCTTAACAATGACTGGCAGGTCCATTCTAAAGTTTCTAAAGGATAAAGAAAAAAAAGGTTTTTGACTTATCTTTTGCTGGTCTTGGCATCTGGTCCTGGCATCTCAGAGTCAGGCAGGAGGAGGAGGAGAGGGGCAGCCAAAAAAGCCAAATTTAAACCAATTCAACCCAATTCAACCCAATTCAACCAATTCAGCCAATTCAGCCAATTTAGCCAATGCCACCAATTTAACAAAGTTAATCAACACATTTTTTAAA
>NW_024847633.1:0-1004 GCF_019175285.1 Sceloporus undulatus
TATGCAGCCATTGAAAGGGAGGCATTAGCCATTAAATGGGCAATCACAGAATTAAAGTACTACTTGTGGGGAGCACCTTTTCAGCTAGTCACAGATCATGCTCCATTAACCTGGTTAGCTTCAATGAAAGACACAAACCAGCGGATAACACGATGGTATATGGCGTTACAACCGTATGCGTTTACGATACACCATAGGCAGGGATTGTTGCATGCTAACGCTGATTTTTTTTCCCGAAAGGCCACCTGGACCGCTCCACCATCACCAACTCTCTTGGCCGGGGGGTTATGTAGGGAAGTGAGGATGGAGGAAGAAGGAGTTGGAGAGGGAGAGATCAGGTGGAAGGAAGCCAGGAAGGGATTACACGAGAGGAGGGAAGAAAAGAGGCGGAGCCAGGGAGAGAGATAAAAGGAGAGGGGCAGCTGTGCGCGGGAGGAAGGAGACGCGGAAGAGGGGGACGCGGCGAGGCGGTCGGACGAGGGAAAGAAAACGTGGTCCATAGTCCCCGGAGAGTGGGGAGACCGGTGTCCTTACAGAACCGGTATAACCCTCGGCCCCTTGGGCCTCATGAGGCGGTCCAGCTTCGTGACCCCAGAGAAGAAGGTGACTTCCCTTTCCAGAAGGAAGAAGGGTGGGAACGAGTTACCTCCCCTAGCCTGGTAAATGAGTGGTGGGACAGCAAAGGGGAGTGTTGGGAACACGGCCCCGAACCGGAAGCCTAGGAGAAGGCAGACCGGGAACCTTTGGAGAAACATTCGGGCGGGAGGCCCCGAAGCTCATAGGCTCTGTCGCCTTACTAGGAACCGAACTTTGGAAGCCGGCTGGTGAAGACTTTGTAAATAGTTGAAATAAGACTGTGTCAGGTTAACACCAGAACTTTGTTACTCACTTATTGGTATTAAAGAGCACTCTATTTGCAGCAACTCCAGTCTCCAGTAAGTTTGTTACTCTTCCAAGAGGCTAGCACTAGGTACTACAAGTCCCGTCATGCAACCCGCGGCACC
>NW_024847634.1:0-1004 GCF_019175285.1 Sceloporus undulatus
ACCTTCCTCTAAGCCTTCTTCTTTCTCCACCACCTCCTCCTCAGGCCCTTCCTCTAAGCCTTCCTCCTCTTCCTTCTCCTCCTCCTACTCCACCTCAGGACCTCCCTCTAAGCCTTCCTCCTCCTCCTCTTTCTCCTCCTCCTCAGGCCCTTCCTCTAAGCCTTCCTCTAAGCCTTCCTCCTCCTTTTCCTCCTAAACTTTGGGGGGAGAATTGTATGCCTTCAATTCCTTTCTGGGGATCCTAAGGCAACACTGTCACAGGAGTCTCTTTGTAGGTTTTGTCGAAGGGTGTTTACCATTGCCATCCTTTGAGGCTGAGAGAGTGTACCTTGGGGGCTGGGGGTGTGCTGCGCGCCTTGAACTCGTGTCTAGTGACCCTATTCCCAGGGTTTTCTTGCCTTCAGGTTTGCCTTCCACTTTGCCATTTGTCTCCCTCTGAGGCTGAAAGAGTGTCTGCTGCCCAAGGTTTCCTTGCAGTGGGTTTCATGGCCCAGAATGAATGCCATTTCCCATCATGTAGGCTGCCCTAGGTCCAGGAGGGTCTCTCTGGTCCTTAAAGATTAATATCTCCAGGCTTTGCTGAGAGGGCAATATTTGGGATTTGGGCAGATCCAGGCTGCAGGGTTCTCTCAGATCTGGTTCAAAAACACTGCAGAAATGATGATGATGATGATGATGATGATGATGATAATGATGATGATGATGAATCTTCCCTTCAAACCCACAGAGCCTTGTGGACGCTCAAATAGTAACAGAGGTCAAAAACACATTGCAGAAATAATCCAGTTTGCAGAAATAAACCATTTCAACTGCTGTAGTTCAGTACTTGGGAATTCTGGGAATTTTAGTTTATTATGGCATCTGAGTTGTCTGACAGAGAAGACTAAATATCTCACAAAACTACAGTTCCCAGAATTCCCTAGCATTCAGCCAGACAGTTAAAGAAGCCCTGAACTTGGACCATTGTTAGTGGTTGGCTTGGAGCCTGAATAGGGTTCTAGAAG
>NW_024847635.1:0-1004 GCF_019175285.1 Sceloporus undulatus
CTTACAATTATCTTTGTTGATTTAGAAAAGGCCTTTGATAACATGGGATGGGAAATGTTATTTGCAACACTTGAAAACTGGAAATAGGAGCTTCTTATTATAGATGGATAAAGGCAATGTATAAAGATCAAAGACTAATTGTTAACTATAAATAAACAGAGGAATTTGAGATTTCTAAGGGTAAATGTCAAGCTTTCCCACTTTCACCCCTTTTGTTCATTCTGCTCCTTGAACCACTGAATAATAGGATAAGATGAGAAAATAAGATCAATGGAATAAAAATTAAAAACAACCGAGTTTAAAATGAGATTCTTCTCAGACGACATTTGTATTCCCTGGAGAACCCAGAAAAGAGCACAAGGCAATTGATGGATGTAATAGTGGGATTGGAATATGTTTCAGGACTAAAAGTAAAGAGAGACAAAACAACATTCATAACAAAAAATATGGGGAAAAGGAAGAAGAAATCCTGGAATAAATTAGTGGATTTAAAGTGGGAAAGAAAGTTAAATATCTAGGAATTAATGTAACAAATAAAAACTCTGATCCCTTTCACAATAACTATGAGACACATGGAAGGAAATCAGAAAAGACCCAGAAAAATGGGGGAAATTACACTTATCGCTATTAGGAAAAATGTCACTGATCCAAATGAGTTTCCTTCCTGAAATACTGTTTCTGATCCAAGCGAAACCCATCATCCAGAAAGAAAATCCATTGAATCTATGGCAAAAGGAAATCTCAAAATGTATTTGGAATTGAAAAAGAGCCAGGATAAAAACTAAAATACTTTGTGATGACAAAAGTAGAGGAGAGCTGGGTTTACCAAACTGAAAACTTTATTATGCTGCTTGTTGTTTAGTTTGGATTAGAGAATGGTTTATGTTAGAGAATGAACAAATGTTATGTCTGGAGGGTGAACATTTAAGATTTGGGTGGAATGGATACCTAATTTACGGTAAAGAGAAAGTTCATAAAGAAAGCTCAAATCATTTCATAAGAAA
>NW_024847636.1:0-1004 GCF_019175285.1 Sceloporus undulatus
AAGTGACCTGAAGCAGCTTTATTTTGGCCTGTCTGTATGGGCCCATACTTTCAATAAATGTGATACCAGCTCCCTATTACCAAGTATTTCTTTACTGAATAAGAATACTGAAGGAAAATACAAATTATTATGCAATTTATTAATATAGTAGTTAAATATAATTATTCCAATCCAACATTCCATGGAACCCCAAAGCAGTGTTCTTCAAAGGCTGTGTGTGTGTGTGTGTATGTGTAGACTCCTCAGTTCAAGTCATTTTCAGGGTAGCTCCATGCATGATCCCACTGTGTGTTTGTAGCTGAACAAATCAATGCAGCCTGCTTTTTCACATCTCCATTTGCACACTGGAGTTCTTCACATGTCATGGAGCTGCTGCATCCAAGCTCATCAAAGGAGAACTTTATGGTACTGTACATACAAATGTATGCATTTCTGAAGGTAGAAATTACCAGTTATCAGTTCTGGTAGACATCTCAGCAGGAAGGCACTGGCACAGACTCTGCAAGCAGAGAGGAAAAGACATTAAGTACAAAATGTTTCTAGCATGATGCACATTTTCTTCTTCCACACAGGTAAGAATGAAAAGCTTACAGCTTCAACTTCAATCTTCAGTTGACAGCCTTGGTAAAATTCAAAACATTTAAATGCTGTTCATCACCAGTATCCTCTCTTTAGTTAGTTTTCTGTGAAGCTCCATGGGAACCTACGTGTTTACATAACCAAGTGAAGTTTACATAACCAAGTGAACTTACCATAATACTATTTTAACTGGATGTGTGGCTGATAATTGAAAGTATTCCATCATTTATGATTCACAGGAGTAATAATTTGTACAAACAAGAAACAAATGATTATGTTATGGACCATTACTCTTTCATTCAATGTATCAGAGTGGAAGATTGCACCAGAACATATAGTTTATCAAATGAAAAGGTTATGGGTGTTTTACATTTAGCCTCATTAGCATCAGTTCCTCCTCATGCATCTGCTACCTTTATCATTAT
>NW_024847637.1:0-1004 GCF_019175285.1 Sceloporus undulatus
AGGTCGCCCAGGACCAAAAGCCTAGGCGACTCCAGCAGCAGTTCTGACACCAGTTGTGTCAGCTCCTCTATGGAGTCTGTTAAGCAACAGGGTGGACATTAAACCAACAGAATCCCCAGGCTTTCCCTAGTCTTTAAGCTGAGGCAAATACATTTGATGTGGTCCATCTTACGGATAGGTATCCTGGCCAAAGCAAGATTGTCTTTATGGACCAAAGCGACGTCCCTTTACCTGCTCACTGACGGAGAACCCGGCTGGTAAGGCCTGAGCCCAGGTGGCTGAGCTATCATCACCCAGCCAGGTCTCCGTGAAACAAGCCAGGTCAGCCTCTTCGTCCAGTAGGCGATCTTGGACTATTTGCGTTGTATTTTTGACTGACCTGGCATTACACAAGAGCAGGGAAAGGTTCTGTGGTTGGTTTAGTATGGTCTCCAGCTCTTTTGGGATAGCAGGGTAAATGGAAGGGGAGATACATATCAAACATCAATCTCTCCTTCTGCTGTAACGACATTTCATCCTGTTCGCGCACCATGCACATCTTGTATAGCCGTTCCACAGTCAATATCTCTTGCCTCCCACAATTTGCCATCTGAACGATATTCTCCTTGCCCATGCCCATCTCCCTCCAAGTGTCCCACCACAGATCTGTCCAAGAACATATGAAATAAAAGTACACGAGGAAAAAAGAGCTCATCCTCTGTCCTCAGACGGGTGAGGGTTGTTCCCAGGGCAGACTGAAGGGACCCTTTAAAGTGGCACCCACAGCCTCACCCACCATTCACCACTGCGTCCCTGCCACTGGGAGCCAGGGAAGTTAAGGGAGAAGGCTGTCTCCTGGCTGGCATCCTCTGGCCTCGGGGGGATCTCCAGTCCTGGCCATGCCCCTCTCACTGCTGCCTTGCCTCTGCTGCCTTCCTTGGCCCCTGGAGGAATTGGGGGAGAGAAAGGGTTGCTTCTGGCTTGGCTCAGCTCTCTGCCTGGCTGGCTGGAGGTGAAAGGAAGGA
>NW_024847638.1:0-628 GCF_019175285.1 Sceloporus undulatus
TGGGTGGCTGCCTTGGCGCACTCCCCCCCACCCGCGCACCAAGGCAGCAGGCAGGCAGCCACCCACCTCCACCTCAGCCTCCTCTTCTGCCTCCGCCTCCTAGGCTCAGGGAATTGCCCAGCGCGGAGGCGCACAAGGCGGAGGAGGCAGTGGGTGGCTGCCTGCCTGATGCCTTGGCGCATGCGCGGGCGGTGAGCGCCAAGACAGGCAGGCACCTCTGCCTCCTCCTCCGCTTGGTGCGGCCTGGAATGGAGAAGGAGGAAAAGGAGGTGCGTCTACTGTGCGCGCCCGCGCCCCCTGCCCAACTCCCTGCCACCCTTCCCCACCTCCCCACGCGGCCGCGCCACCCACCTCCTCCTCCTTCACCTCCTCTGCGCGGCCTGGAACGAATGAGGAGGTGGATAGCGCAGCCGCATGGGCCCCGAACCGGGGGCTGGGGGCCAAACCGGACCGTGACCAGGAGGGGCCCCCCAAAAGCGGATTTGTCCCGGGGGCCACCGGGATATGGCATGCCTAAAAGTGATAGATAATGGGAGCCCGTTCCCACTCCCAGAACTCCAACTCCCAGCATGCACCGAGGGAAAAGCATGCCTCACGTGACAGAAAATGGGAGTCCTTTCCCCCTCCC
>NW_024847638.1:728-1004 GCF_019175285.1 Sceloporus undulatus
TGACAGAAAATGGGAGTCCTTTCCCCTCCCAGAACTCCAACTCCCAGCATGCAAAGCAGGAAAAGCATGT
The DNA here is from genome assembly GCF_019175285.1 of Sceloporus undulatus. Lineage (NCBI taxonomy): Eukaryota > Metazoa > Chordata > Lepidosauria > Squamata > Phrynosomatidae > Sceloporus > Sceloporus undulatus. The sequence continues at coordinate 799 of NW_024847638.1, forward strand.
CTCACGTGACAGAAAATGGGAGTCCTTTCCCCCTCCCAGAACTCCAACTCCCAGCATGCACTGAGAGAAAAGCATGCCTCACGTGACAGAAAATGGGAGTCCTTTCCCCCTCCCAGAACTCCAAATCCCAGCATGCAAAGCAGGAAAAGCATGCCTCATGTGACAGAAAATGGGAGTCCTTTCCCCTCCCAGAACTCCAACTCCCA
>NW_024847639.1:0-1004 GCF_019175285.1 Sceloporus undulatus
GAGCGTCCGTACGCGTCGCGTCCTTTGTGACGTAGCGAGTGCGCCCCTGGCGCCTCGCTACGTCGCAAACGCGACTCTAAATGGAGCTTCTTTTTCGGTCCGCAGGGGAGCCGCGCCGTGTGGAGGCTCCGGCTCCCCCGCGGACTAACCGGCAGCGGCGGCAGACCGCCGCAAAGCGGCGGTTTGTATCCCGAGTTGGAAGAGACCCAAAAGACCAACAATCAAAGCATCCCCTCTAGATGGCCATCCAGCCCCTGTTTTAAAACCTCTACCACACCCTGGCAGCTTGTCAACTTCATTCATGCTGTCCGAGAAAGCAGCCAAAGGGCTGATAAGGCAGCTAGTTCTCAAACAAACAACCCCCTCCCAGCACAGCAAAGTCAGTGTAAGCTACACAGTCCTAGAGAGTTGCAGTAGCTTTACCAAAAGGGATTACCAAGAGAATTGTCAGACGGTCCAAGGTTCAGGGTAACAGATAGGCAGGTCGATGAAGCAGTCCAAGGTCAAGGTTTCCGGGTATTCAAGACAAAAAGCCAAGGAGCCAGAGACAGAGTCTTTCCCCTAAAAGAGTCAGATATCCACTGGCAAAGAACCACACATGCTCCAGGTGCTTAAGAAGGGAAGGAGCTGGCCTTCAGCTGTGCCTGATTACGAAGACGCTTCTGATAAAGCCTCCGAGATCTTCGAAGGCCCTCTCTTTCTGCTCGACGCTCATTGAAGGTAGGCACACTGCCCAAATCCTCCTCCATGTCCACAGCCTCGGCACCAGGCAAACATGACTGCTGAACCTCTGGAGGGGCCATAGACTCTGCTCCAGCAGAACTAGGGCCAGCCTCTGGCTCCTCCATTACAGGTTCAAGCCCCTGGGGCTCTGGCTCCTCCATTATAGGTTCAGATCCCAGAGGCTCTAGCTCATCCTCTGAGTCCTCCAAGCCATCTTCCAGGCTGGGCATGACACATGCATGCATGGACATCAGTGCCAAATGTTTCGAATGTTACCTGTT
>NW_024847640.1:0-1004 GCF_019175285.1 Sceloporus undulatus
CATTCTTTCCTCCAAGACATACTCTCTTTTGTATGCATACGTGCACAATCACACACATAATCACAAACAATGTGAGACAGACACAGTTATATATAAAACGAGCTGATTTTTTAAAAAAGACATGTTTTTTAAAAGATACTATTTAAAACTCTTTTTTAGAAAATGCATGTTTTAAACTGCTTCAGTGTTACTGATAGATTGATTATGTTTTAATTTTTTTTTAAAAAAAGTCGCATCTGTGTGGTATTTGGCTTCATCTCTAAGTAGCATAACAGCTTTGCCTTGTTGGGTTAACAGATACCTATTTTTTAGGATTCAGAGAGGGAAGTCAAGCTCATATAAACTGAGATTTGCCAAAGATAAGAAAAAAAGACATTGTGGCAGATACAGGTCTCTGGGATTTAAGGTTACACATGTTAAGCAGGGGGTATTACAAGTTTACTCCAGGGGCAGATGCAGTGCTCTGAGGCAGTGAGCGTAGTAGTTAGGGAAGGAATGGGTAGCCTCCAAATTCCAGGGAATGCATATTTTCCATTTCCAGCCCTCTTGGACTTTCACTCCATTTTCCAAAACCAGAAGTCTTTTCCCACTCACTACCATCCTGGAAATTTTCCTAGATTGAGCCTTTTTTGGTAGAAGTGTGGGACATTGATCAAGCAGAGAACAGTAGTCCCTTCAAGTGTCTGAGAATGCAGTTCTCCATTTCAGAAACCTTATGCATGTATGTAGGATGAGTTCTGTTTCTCTCTCTCTTCACCTCCCTTTCAGTCAGAGCTGACATCCCTTGCAGGATTGTGAGGACAAATTGGAGAAGATAAAAATCAATGGATGCTACCTTGAGTTCCTTGCAGAAGAGGTGGACTATGTTGTTGTTTGTTGTTATGTGCCTTCAAGTCAACTCTGATTTATGATGATGCTATTGCATAGCTTTCTAGGCAAGATTTATTCAGAGGAGGTTGGCTGTTCTCCTCTTCTGAGGCTGAAAGTGTGTGACTTGCCAAAGG
>NW_024847641.1:0-1004 GCF_019175285.1 Sceloporus undulatus
TCTGAAAATAAACAATGCAGTAAAAACAAATGAAGCTATTTCACAGTGGCATTTCTTATCATCAAGCACAATAACAGATTTTTTTTCTGTTAATAGCACAGGCTCACAAGATCCTAATGAATTTTGCTGCTTGAGACAGGTTATTTTTTCACTCTTTCCAATGCATATTAGAGATTCCTCAACAGGACATCAGTTTGTGTGAGTGGAAGAGAAAGATGGTCCCCTGAGGGATTTGCCTATGAACGATAAAATGTGTTCTATTAGAATATATCAAATTGTGTTGAAACCAAATAGATCTGAACAATGTTATGAGGGGATATTAGAGTCATTGGTTACAAAATGTAGAAAAGGGAGAGAGAGAAATGCAGAGATGGTAAAATTATTTTTCAGAAGGATGAATGTAACAGCCTACTGAAGCCATTCATAACTGGGCTGCAGGACTTACCCTGAAGCTGTGTTGCGGTCTGGGATGTTTGCTTCACCATGCAGCCATTGCTGGTTTCCTCCTGTCCAGGAATCAATGGGAGAAGGTGGGAATTCCAGCCAATGGGGTTCAAACTAAGATTTGAACCCATTGGCTGGAAGGTGGCTTGACTAGAGTGAGCTGCAGTCTTTACTCTGGTCAGGTAAGAGTGTATTTAACCCTCTGCCTCTCTCCTCTGAGTCAGTTCCTTCATGAGCATCAGCCCTCCCTCCATTATAATATTGTGGTTGGAGTTGCATATATTATGTTCTTTGGGGCACTGCTATTATGGACCTATATATCTTTGTCACAATAAAGATGTGGTTGGTATGGCACAGGGATCTGAGATTCTTTATTGGGTGCCCTGGAAACAGATAATTTCAGGAGTCACCTAAGTGATTTGGGGTGTATGGTGGCAGAAACAGGGATGCCCAACCATGGGCAGAGGTTTTCTGGGACACACAGCCCAAGGAGGCAGGAGGCAGGGGAGAACACTAGCAGTGGCCCAAAGCTTGGGTGAGTTCTCCTGCCTCAATTCTGT
>NW_024847642.1:0-1004 GCF_019175285.1 Sceloporus undulatus
TCTCACTTTTCCACACTTCCACCACATGTGGATCATCGTACCCTTTTCTTTATGGCAATTCCAGCACGTATCCGTTTCCCCTCTGAAGAGCTTTTTTATTCTAACCGGAGTATAATACCACCTATTACTACTTTTTAGGAAATTTTCTTTTAAGTCTTGGGATCTGGTAAAAGCATTTGTCCTTTTCCAGGCTTTTTCCCATGCCTCCAATGGAATTTCATGTCCCACGTCCTTTGCCCAATCGAGCATATATTGTTTTACTGGTTCTTTTTCCAATTCTCTCTCTCTAAATAGTTTATAATATTTACCTATTTTCTTTTTGTCCGTTTTCATTGTCAGTTCATCTAATTCCATTAATTTTATCTCAATTCCCACTGTCCTAATATCCTAATTCAGTGATGGCGAACCTATGGCACGCGTGCCAGAGGTGGCACTCAGAGCCCTCTCTGTGGGCACATGTGCCATCACCCCAGGACAGAGTTTGCCAGAGTTTGTTAATAGAAAGCCAGAGGGACATGGCACTTTGCATTAAGTAAGTGGGTTTTGGGTTGCAGTTTGGGCACTCAGCCTCTAAAATGTTCACCATCACTGTCCTAATTGAACCTCCTTTTTATTTGGTAATAACTATACCAATTTATTTCATTTTTTTCACTAATCAATTCTTCTCTGGATTTCATACTCATTTCTTGTTTTCCTTTCCCTTTTATTAAATCTATATATCTGCGCCAGTATTTCCCAGAGTCCCATCTATTAGCAAACGCCTCTTGCGTTGACACCCAAACAGGTATTTTGAAATAGAAAATTGCTTTTATTTTCCTCCAAGTCTCCAACAACGCTCTGTGAATCGGGTTATTATTAAAGTCTCTGTTAACAGTAATTTTGTTATACCATAGGTATGTGTGCCACCCGAATCTCAGATCTGGACCTTCCAAATTTAATGTTTGTGTATTATTTAGCCTAATCCAATCCTCTAACCAGAACATATTACATGTCCATCTATATAG
>NW_024847643.1:0-1004 GCF_019175285.1 Sceloporus undulatus
GCTTATGACATGCAGGTACTTAGCAGGAAAACTTATTGTATGCAAAGGCTGCTTGGATTGGTCAGCTCTCCCTGCCTGCCCAGCCCTCCCTGTCTCCAAGATTTTATTCTACCGTACTTGTACAGCGCTTCCCTTCCTGCTTTCATATGGTTGCCACATATGGAGGGGATGTGGCTGTGGCCATTTTGAGCTCCCCCTACCATATGCGGCGACTGCAGATTCTCCAGTCCAGCTTGGAATTTTTAGCACCCACCCTATAAGATGACACCCGGCGTATAAGACGACCCCCGACTTTTGTGAAGGTTTTCCTGGCTTAAAAAGTAGTCTTATACGCCAGAAAATACAGTATGTATTTTCCCTGGATAATGATTAACCTTCCATTTTGAAGCCAAGCCCTCCCTTCAGTCCATCTGCCTTGGTCCAGGCCTCGGAGGTTGAGAGGAACTGCTGGACCTCTTACCATTTCCCATCACCACTCCCTTCTCCTTCTGTGTCATGTCTTTTTAGATTGTAAGCCTGAGGGCAGGGAACCGTCTAACTAAAAGGATTGCATGTACAGCGCTGTGTAAATTTACAGCGCTTCATAAATAAAGGTTAATAATAATAATAATAAATTGTCTGCTGGGAAAACCCTCATCCTGGGTGGTTTTCATTTGCATTTGTTTGGTCTTAGAATCATAGACTTGTAGAGTTAGAAGAGACCACAAGGGCCATCCAGTCCAACCCCTTTATTCTGCCATGCAGGAACTCACCATCAAAGCATACTCGACAGATGGCCACCCAGCCTCTGTTTAAAGACCTCCAAGGAGGGAGACTCCACCACACTCTTGATTTGGGTGTTTTTCAGGACTGGTAGCCAAACATCGTTTACTTTAAGGGTTTCTTCTTTCCTGTTGGAAGTTGTCCAGGTGTTCAAGATTAACATGTAAATCTCTTCCTCTCAACCAACAGTGTGTATATTAATATAATATAATATAATATACCCTACTCTCTTCCATGCCAGC
>NW_024847644.1:0-1004 GCF_019175285.1 Sceloporus undulatus
ATAGAGGTACTTGAGGAGTTTGCACTCTACGTCTTTCTGTAATAATAGCTACAAAACTGATAATAGCATTTGGGACATTTAGTCTTTTAAAAACAAATGTGGCAGATTTAAATGCTGCTTTAAAACCTCTTTCCATCTGCCAGCTTTGTGCTGGTTTTGGGGGAAATGAGAAAGTGTTGGGAAGGAGGGACTGCCAACAGAATTAGGAGATGCATTGCAGGCTATGGACAATTTGGGGCCAAGAAAGGTCCAAACACACAGCAGCAATAGTCCAGTTTGAGAGCGCTTTAACTGCCCTGGCCCAGTGCTAGGGAATCCTGGTAATTGGAGTTTATTGGGGCAACAGAGCTCTCTGACAGACGGCTCAATGTCTCACAAAACTACGTTTCCCAGAATTCCCTAGCACTGAGCCGGGGCAGTTAAAGCGGTCTCAGATTGGATTATTGCTGCAGTGTGTTTTGGATTTAGGTTACCCTTGGCGAGTCACACTCTCTCAGTCTCAGAGGATAGCAATGGCAACCCATCTCTGAAGAAACCTGCCAAGGAAACCCGATGATAAGGTTGCCTTAGGGTTGCCATAAGTTGAAAACGACTTAAAGACACACATGAAGAACATAAAAAAAACACCAGATGGGTCCCTTGGGCAAGAATCCACACTCTCTCAGCCCCAGGGAAGGCAATGGCAAACTTCCTCCGAACAACTCTTGCCAAGAAAACCTCAGGAAAGGCTCCCCAGAAATCGGCAATGACTTGGAGCCACTCCACAAAAAACTACAAAGCCTCAAGAAAGAGACAGTGTGGTTCAGTGGCAGGAGCATTGGACTATGACCCTGGAGCCCAGGGTTCAAATGCCCTCTTGGCCATAGAAACCCACTGAGTGACCTTAGGCAAGAAGTCATGCTCTCTCAGCCTCAGAGGGAGGCACTTGCAAAACAACTTGAAAGCACACAAACACAACAAGAGCAGTAACACCACTAACACAAGGCAGCTAGGGAGAAAGAAAG
>NW_024847645.1:0-1004 GCF_019175285.1 Sceloporus undulatus
TATATTAACATTTTTAAAAAAATCAGCAAATTTTTTTGCGTGTCCTCCATTTTTTTTAAAAAAGTATCTTCCATTTGAAAATTTTGTCCTACATTTGTCCTGGTTTATTTATATATTTAATATTTTAAAAGAAATAATTGTTTATTTTTTGGCTTCGGCCCCCCCAGTTGTCTGAGGGACAGCAACCCGGCCCCTGGCTCAAAAAGATTGCCCAGCCCTGATCTAAAAAGACACAACACAAAAGGAGAAGGGAGTGGTGGTGGGGGGGGGGGGAATCAGGTCCAGCATTCTTCTCTCCCTCTGAGGCCTGGACCAAGGCAGATGGATATGGGGTTGCAGGAATTAAATAGAGCAGTGGAAGACAGAGGGTCTTGGAGATATCTCATCCATAGGGTCGTCATGAGTTGAGATCAACTCAAAGGCAGTTAACAACAACAAAATAAGGCCTCTGTCAATGTATATTGAAGAATCCAAAAATATAGCATATAGCCACCTGGTGTCACTCCAGAGGGCTCCAGATTTTCTGGAAGGATCTGGATCAAATTGTGAATTTTTTAAAAATTGGTTTAAGCGTGGTTCAGTGACCAACTGGCCATACATTGTCAGGACAGTTTGTTCCAGAATTGAGGCTGTGCCCTGCATCATGTGGACTGATCACCATTAGGACAGGGGGAGAACATGTCATTTTGACCATCTAAGCGTGGCCTGAGATTGACTATAATAGCTCCTAAACTAAGTGGTGACATGTGAGTGGTTGATCCATTTAACAAAATCTGGAAACCTGTCACTCCCCTTAAAAATTAGAAAGATATCATCAATGAAGCAATAATATGCACTTGTATGCCTAGAGAAAGGATGAGAAATATTGCTGCTGTTAAATGATTAGAGGAAGTTTATGAATTAGTGAGATAAAGATTTGCTCTCTAAATTGGTTGCTGTAAATATTCTTTATATTTTGAAGAAGACACTTTCTGTCCAAATGGATATTGTATTGTATATATGTT
>NW_024847646.1:0-1004 GCF_019175285.1 Sceloporus undulatus
CTTGCTCTCTGATTGGTCAAGAGAGCCTTCCGTAGCAGTGATGTCATTCTGCATTTGCATAAACCTCCCTTTTCTGCCTGAAGGAGACCTCCATTGACTGGAGCCCAGTCATTACACTTGCCCAAGGCAAGGCTTGCTCCTATTTCCCAATGTTGTTCTTGGTGCCTGCCTTCCAGTTATTTCCAGGTTTTATGGTAACCTTATGGGAGTCTCTGAAGGGGTTTTCTTGGCAGGTTCCTTCAGAGTGGGTTTCCCATGGCCATCCTCTGAGGCTGAGAGAGTGTGACTTGCCCAAGGCTTCAGTTCTTTTGGAAGCCTTTTTGCTTTATCTTGAGAAGGCAGCTGAGATGTTGCTTCTTGCTCTGAAGAATGAGAGGAACCTTCTGGCATCCAAAAGGCTAACACTCTCTGGAGTTATGTCTGATAATATGTATATATAGGAGTGCAATACTTGTTCATTTATTAAAAGATTTATAGCGCATCCCAATGTTAGGAAATTACATGTATGTGATTACAAGATAGAGCTGTGAGCTAAGTATTGTAAACAGTCAAGTTCCAGTGGCAGTTAACAGTTGACACTTGCATCGTGGAATGTTGATGCTATCAGTGTTCTTCTGAGAGAGAGTGTCAGTTATGACAGTTGGTGTAAGAGTAACTGCCTCTCTGTTTTGTTGTTATGGTTGTTTGGTTGACAAAGTAATTTATTTATTAAAGCCCTCGTGTAGAGTGAAAGCTTAAAGTGCTATTGTCGTTATTCCTTAATCCGGGAACTCAAGGCCGTTTGCAGTAGTGAAGAAGAAAGGTTTTCCTTCTTGGCCTTTGCAGACATCTCTTCAGATTCCTTCTCCCTGGTGTCCTGTTGACATGGTTCAACTCTACAGGTGGTTGTGGTGGATACAGCACGTCTTTCCACGCCCCAACACCCATATCTTAGAATCTCATAGCTATGTCCCTTATTTTTTTTTTTTATAATTTTTATTAAGTTTTTCATAATTCAAAAAGAA
>NW_024847647.1:0-1004 GCF_019175285.1 Sceloporus undulatus
ATATATGTATGTATGTGTATATATATATATATATATATATATATATATATATATATATATATATCCTTAAACCATATGTCACCAACACTTCCAGCTATGTGAAGGATACCACTGACTTCCTGCAGAAAATATAATCCATCCACAGCCTTCCAGGAAACACCATCTTAGACACTATGGATGTTGAATCCCTGTATATCAACATCTCACATAAAGATAGACTACAAGCCATCAGGAACATTTTATTTTTATTTATTTATTAGAGTACTTATACCCTGCCCTTCAGCCCTAAAGGCTATCAGAGTAGCTTACAATTATTAATTTGAATAAGACGGTTCCCTGCCCTCAGGCTTACAATCGAAAAAGACACGACACAAAAGGAGAAGGGAATGGTGGTGGGGAAGGAGATCAGGTCCAGCTTTTCCTCTCTCCCTCTGAGGCTTGGACCAAGGCAGATGGACTAGAGGGAGGGCTCATCTGCTTATAAATGGCTTGGGCCCAGGATACCTAATGGACCGCCTCTCCCCGTACATTCCGCCTCACACCCTCAGAACGTCTGGGCAGCAGCTACTGAAGGTGCCTGGGGCTAGGTTAGCCTCCACATCACGGAGGACATTCTCCATAGCTGCCCCAGCCCTTTGGAATGTGCTGCCCACAGAGCTCCGCTCGTCCACTACCCTGGCCCAATTTAGGAAGGATCTTAAAACCTTCCTATTCCAACAGGCATTCCCCGAATAAAAATCCTGTGGGCCTCCCTCCTCTTCCGTGGCCAAGAGGTTGGGCTATGGGGCTTTTTGCCTGTTTGTTTTGATTTTATCGTTGTGGATTTTAATCTGTTTGTACACTGTGTTTTAATTTGATGTGAGCCGCCCTGATCGTAGGAAGGGCGGCATATAAATAAAAATTTTATTATTTATTATTATTATTATTTTAGGCCAGGCCTGATGGAGCTGGCAGGCCCCACTCTCCCTCTAATGATGTAACATCATTCCAGATGGGACCTTAGC
>NW_024847648.1:0-1004 GCF_019175285.1 Sceloporus undulatus
CATTCACTTGAACTGTCTTGTTGACCTCCACTGAATGGAGGCCTGCACAGTGTTGCCAATTTCGCGACTTTCACACGAAAACGGGGACTTTTCAGAGCTTTTCGTGTGATTTCCGCGCCTTGCTCTAATTCAGTGCCTTTTCCGTGCCTTTGGCCAGTTTCAGCTGCAGCCTGCTGCAGAGCAACCAAAACCCCTTGGAGTGTAACAGTTTTCAGCCAAGAGGGCTGGAGAAAACTCTCTCTCTCTCTCTCTCATGACTCCCTCTGAGAGCCAGGGCGGAGCAAGCCCGTTTGGAGGAATAGTTCAGCCAATCAGAGAGAGGACAGTGATTGCCCCCCCCCTCAGGCATTCTCAGGCTCCAGGGGCAAAAGTCCTGGAGAGAGGCAAGGAGTGAGGGATCTTGGCTGGCTTAATCCCAATTGCCTTGGATTTCCAAGTAAGAAATAAGTTTTAAGGCACACAAAGGCAATACTTGACAATGGTATCATGGCTTGATGTTGTGGACTTCTGTGTGTGCCTGAGAGTGACATTTGGATTTCTGAATTCCTGAGCTTGGGCAGAGTGCCCCAAGCCTACCTCTCAGGGTTGTTGTTGTTGTACTGTGAGGACCATTTGGGTTGTGAGATGTGAATGCGATGTCCCTGAGTGTGTGTGTTAGTGATTAAATATGCCTCTGAGCATGGGCAGAGCACCTGGTCAGTTGGCACCTCTGCTGCCCTGTCTTCCAAGAATTTGGTTTGTGGCTCTCTTTTCGTTCCCTTTTCCATTGCCATCCATACTGCAGAAATAATCCAGTTTGGCACTGCTTCTAACTGCAAGGCTCCCTGCGATGATGGGATTCTGGGCAAACCACCAAGCCCAGAATTCCATGCATGGAGCCCTGGCTGCCAGTAAAAGCAGTGTTTCAACATGTCACAACAAACTACAATTCCCAGGATTCCCTGGTCTGACAAGGGAATTGCCTCCACGCTTCCAGATCACAGCCCCAGAGAATGAGTCTACAG
>NW_024847649.1:0-1004 GCF_019175285.1 Sceloporus undulatus
TAACCAGACTTTAGTTCTGTCTGTTCTGAAAAAAATCTAACAAAAAGTTGAAAATCCCAGACTTCCTTTCTGTTTACACTATTTTATTACCTAGATTCTGAATTTTGGATGGAAATAGTTCTGGCTTCCACTGACTAGAGTACAAGTTGTTATCTGAACATAGTCTGTCAATAGAGAGCGTCTGAGTCCCAGATACAAATAATAATAATAATAATAATAATAATAATAATAATAATAATAATAATAATAATAATATAGTTTATTTGTAACCCGCTTTTCCAAAATTTTGATCAAAGCGGTGAACAATTATTTATAAAAACATTCCAATAAAATCAATTAAAAACAGCATTAAAAGCAACATAGTAATACTAATGACAAAAGGGCCAGATGGAAGGGGAAATCGATAGATACATTCCAGGGTCATCAATGAAAAGGGGTAAGAGAAGATTTTTCACTGTGGGAAGGCTTGGGAAAAGAAATACGTCTTCAGATTCTTTTTGAAAAGAGCTAAGGATGTGGTGGAGCGAAGCTCATCTGGGAGACTGTTCCAAGATCTTGGGGCCACGAAAGAGAATGCCCTCTGTGAGGTCCTCACATAGCGTGTCGCTGGGACCTCCAACAATTTCATCCCTGTTGATCTGAGTGTGCGGGGCGGATTAAATGGGGAGAGGCGGTCCTCCAAGTACTCTGGGCCCAAGCCATTTAGGGCTTTATAGGTCATTACCAACACCTTGTATTGAGCCCGGAAGCGAATAGGCAGCCAATGAAGATCTTTCAAGATGGGTGTTATATGGTCAGACCTGGAACAACCAGCGACCAGTCTCACTGCCATATTCTGCACTAACTGTAGCTTCCGGGTTTGGTACAAGAGTTGCCCCATGTACAGCACATTACAGAAATCCAGTCGAGAGGTTACCAGAGCATGTACTACAGCAGGGGCCGGTTTTGGCGCCTCCGGGGGCCGGATGTGGCCCGCGGGCCGGAGGTTGCCGACCCCTGCTGTA
>NW_024847650.1:0-1004 GCF_019175285.1 Sceloporus undulatus
AAAATTTCATCTGATGATAGCACAGAGACAAGAAAAGTCCCTAGCCCCAAAGAAGAAAGCTAGGGAAAATTCCCTTAAAAAAGGCCTTTTAGATCCATCTAAAAGCCCTACTCAGCCTTCTCTCATTCCCCAAAGGGAGATGGAAACACCCAAAGGTCTGCCTCACCATGGCAAGCAGAAATTGCCAGAGACCCCCAAGGGACTCCATTCCAAGAGCCCCTATATTACTAGTTGCTCTGTAAATCTCAGGAAAGCAAGCCCCCCTTGCCCAAACGAAAAGAAAAATGTCTCACTTTCTTTTGGAGACACCTCTGCTACTGTTCGGACTACAGTCTACAAACAGAGAAATCAGAACCATACCCCAAATAAGCACTTCGAGGCCAAGAGGGTCAAAACCCCAGAAAACAGGGTATGGGTTCAACCACAAAACCCCAAGCTTTGGAAACCTTTCCAGCCAGACATGCCAGAGAAAGGGAACCTCAGAGGTCATATTTCCCATTCCCGCGGTTCAGATTGGAGTGGCACTGGGAGATGTATTTTTTGGAAGAGGCAAAAGCCCAGCTCCCTGGGAAAAACAGTGAAAATGGATGACACCGTCTCAGCTTCAACCCAGCTCCTTGACCAAGAGGTCAGGCACACTGTTTCAGCCTCAGCTCCCAGAACAAAGACTTCAGAAGGTAGTTCTTGGAAGGGAATCGTAGAAACTGCTCTTTGAGAAACACAAAACCCTGCAGGCATTTTAAGCATTGCAGAGAACTTTTGTAAGTGTTGGGATCTTAAAAGACAGGAAGTTTTCCTTCCCCTCAGTAAGTCCAGTTTATTCAGTAGTCTGTGTTTTTTGTATTTCTGCATTTTCCTTTGTGCCCATGAGGCAAGTGGATAAGATCATTCAGGAGGAAATTCCAAATTGAGTTCCTGCTTTGCAGAATTGAGATTGAGAAATGTCTCACTATTTTCTGTTGCTGGCACTCTACATGTGCTCAGGCAGAGTGACACTGTCTCAA
>NW_024847651.1:0-1004 GCF_019175285.1 Sceloporus undulatus
ACACAAGGCAGCTAGGTAGAAAGAAAGAAAGAAAGAAAGAAAGAAAGCTATTGACAATGTATCTGGTCAAGAAGACAAGGGAGTTATAGTCCTTGGTTCAGAGGGATTGGAGGGGCCTTATTGCAGGGCAGGACCCCTCCTCTCTCTGGCCTTGTGGATGCTGGGAGTTCCAGTCCAGGAAATACACTTTAAATCCCATTGGCAACAGAAAAGGCTACTACTGCCTTTCAGATCCAGTTTGCCCCAAATCCTTGATGAAGCCAGAAACCCCTTTGTTAGGATGCGAACACTGAATATCCCAGGAAGGCTGCTGCAAGGAACAGAGAGTGAGACAGAGACAAGGAGGGAGGGAGGGAGGGCAGCCGCAGCAGACGGACAAGGCCTGGAAGCAATAGGATTCCCTGCTGCGCTGAGGTCTGTCTGGGCCTGGCTTGGGTCTAATGCTGCTGCTTTGCTTTGGCCCCTGCCACCATGGAGGGGAGGAAGGAGGCCCAGCAGGTCTTCCAGGCATGGGACACTCTTTCTGAAGGCGGGAGAGTGTGATTCCCCAAAGTGGAATTTTAATGCTATTAATGGTGGCTCTCACGCTGTAGAAATGCTAGTGGTGGGGGTGGGGGTGATGAAGAAGAAGAAGATGATGATGATGATGAAGATGATATCAGGCTGCCACCACACCTTAATCACCATCACCCCCACCACCCCCACTAGCATTGCTCCAGCATTCCTGTTTTACACCAGTGCAATTGCCATGGCTCAGTGTTATGGAACTCTGGGAATGTACTTTTCGTTTGGCATTTTAGGTGTTGTTAAGGTTTGGAAATCCTGTTTGGGCTCCCTTCCGACTTTGGAGCCCTTTCATCATCCATTTTCGGTTCCCAGAAGGCCTCCAACTGCCAAACGCTGAGGCGGAGGTGGCCATTTTGTGTTCTGGCAGCCATTTTGTATGCTGTTTGTGACTGTGGACAATGTTCCGGAACCTTCTCTGAGCCTCAGTTGAACAGAGG
>NW_024847652.1:0-1004 GCF_019175285.1 Sceloporus undulatus
GGCACATAATAACAACTAACACTGAATATAATGGGGGTAGGGGAAGTTAAAAAAAACCATGTAGAAAATAAAGGGACAGGCTGCTAAGAGACAACTGGTCTGGAAAATGCTGTAAGTTCCACAGGGGAGGAGAAGGTCCCATGTTTAAATCTCGCCTCTGCCAGGAACTCACTACATGTCTTTAAGTCTCATGCACTAAGGCTCAAATCCCTGCCCCCACCCCGCCCCTCAAATCTGCAGTAAAGCACTATTGGTATTGATGAAGCTAGATATTGAAATGAACATCTGTTAACATGGAAATACAATGCAAATCTCATTATTATGTCAATGATGGTGAATATCACAATTTTAACTCTTTCTAAAGCAAACATATATTTATAAGTTAAGAAGTTCCTAAGAATTTGTATAATTCAGTAGTGAGAGCATTTATCCATCTTTCTTTCTTGCTAGCTTGCTTGCTTGTTTTTTTAAAGTTGCTAACAACAGCAAAGCAACCTGTTCTGTGGTGTTCTGCTATTCTGCATTGTTTATTGTTTTTCTGTAATTCTCTTGAGGCTCTCCTGTATTGGTATGTCTACCTATGAAGATGAGAAAAACAGGTGAGGCTAAGCTAATTTACCTTCTTTGATAAGCATCCCTTTCCTATCATTTGTTGTAAAAAGATAAGATACAGTGCCACCAAAAAGAGATTCTCAGTATAGTAATATCAGACAGAAGCTGTGGTGTGACTGGAGCATGCTTTAGGTCTGAAGAAAGATGCTAAGTGAATGATAAATAATAATAATAATAATAAAAATTTTACCGCCCTTCTATATAATCAGGGTGGTGTACAGCATTATAAAACATTCATACAAATAACATACATATACAATTAAAATTAAATACAACAATACAATAGCAGTTAAAACAATCTAACCAGCTTGCCACTGCTGGCATGGGGGGGGGGAAAGAGCTAATTGGGGCATGTGTCAGGGAATGCTGACCTGAACAGGAAAGTTTTAAGC
>NW_024847653.1:0-1004 GCF_019175285.1 Sceloporus undulatus
TGGCTGGCTGGCTGGCTGGCTGGCTGGCTGCTTTCCTGCTTGCCTGCCTGCCTGCTTGCCCACCTGCTTGCCTGCCTGCTCTCCTGCCTGCCTCCCTGCCTGCCTGCTTTCTTGCCTGGCTGTCTGCCTGGCTTCCTCCCTGCTTGGCTGCGTCCTTATCTGACTGCCTGGCTAGCTGACTGCTTGGCTGGCTGCTTGGCTGGCTGGCTGGTTGGCTGGCTGGCTGACTGGCCTGCCTGCCTGCCTGTTTGCCCGCCTACTTGCCTGCCTGCCTGCTTACTGGGCTGCCTGCTTACCTGCCTGCCTGCCTGCCTGCCTAGCTGACTGACTAATTGGCTGGCTAGCTGCTTGGCTGGCTGGCTGGCTTGCTGGCTGGCTGGCTGGTTGGCTGCTTGGCTGGTTGGCTGGCCTGCTTGCCTGCCTCCTTGCCCGCCTGCTTGCATGCCTGCTTGCCTGCATGCTTGCCTGCATGCTTGCCTGCGTGCCTGCCTTCTTACTGGACTACCTGCTTACCTGCCTGCCTGCTGGCCTGGCTACCTGCCTGCCTGCCTGGCTGGCTAGCTGACTGACTACTTGGCTGGCTAGCTGCTTGGCTGGCTGGCTGGCTGGCTGGCTGCTTGCCTGCTTGCCCGCCTGCTTGCCCGCCTGCTTGCCTGCCTGCTTACTGGGCTGCCTGCTTACCTGGCTGCCTGCTGGCCTGTCTACCTGCTTGCCTGGCTGGCTGGCTAGCTGACTGACTACTTGGTCGGCTGGCTGCTTGGCTGGCTGGCTGCTTGGCTAGCTGGCTGGCTGGCTGGCTGGCTGGCTGGCTGGCTGGCCGGCTGCGTGCCTGCTTGCCTGGCTGGTTGCCTGCCTGTCTCCTTGTATGCCTGCCTGCCTGTCTGCTTAACTGCCTGCCTTGCTAGCTGACTGACTGCTTGGCTGGCTGGGTGCTTTGCTGGCTGCTCTGCTGGCTGTCTGCTTTTCTGGCTGGCTGCTTCGTTGGCTGTTTGGCTAGCTGCTTG
>NW_024847654.1:0-1004 GCF_019175285.1 Sceloporus undulatus
CTGGACCCAGGCCATGTAGGGCTTTATAGGTGATAACCAACACCTTTACTGTGCCCGAAAGCTAATAGGCAGCCAATGTAGTGATTTTAAAATAGGTGTAATATGGTCGAACTTGGATTTTCCAGCAACCAGTCTGGCTGCCATGTTTTGTATCAATTGGAGCTTCCGGACATGGCACAAAGGTTGCCCCATGTAGAGCGCATTGCAGAGAATCAAGACGAGAGATTACTAGAGCATGTACAACCGTTTCTAGGTCCCGCTGCTTCAGGTAGGGGCGCAACTGGAATATCAGCCGAAGCTGATAACAGGCACTCCTGGCTGTTGCATCAATCTGAGAAGACAGTTGAAGCAACGAATCCAGGAGCACCCCCAAGCTGCGGACGCAGTCTTTCAAGGGAAGTGTGACCCTATCTAGAACTAGCAAACATATCTCCATACCTGGATTGGGGTTACCTATCACAAGTACCTCCGTTTTATTTGGATTCAGCTTAAGTATATTTTCCCTCATCCAATCCATTACTGACTTCAGACAGTCATTCAGGGGGGAGATGCCCTCCTTGGTCACTGAAGCAGTCCGAGACATAGAGAAATAAATTTGGGTGTCATCAGCATATTGATAACACCCCGCCCCATGTCTCTGGATGACCTCTCCCAGTGGCTTCATGTAAATGTTAAACAGCATGGGGGACAGAATGGCGCCCTGAGGGACACCAGATGTCAGCTCTCTCATAGAGGAGCAGCTGTCTCCCAGCATCACCATCTGCCTGAGAGATAGGAACATAGCCACTGCAAAGCAGAGCCAGTGATTCCCAACTCTCTTAGGCGTTCCAGAAGGATACCATGGTCTATGGTATCGAAGGCCGTTGAGATGTCCAAGAGCACCAACAGGGCCACACTTCCCCTGTCAATGCACAGACGGAGATCATCGACCAAGGAGACCAGGGCAGTCTCCATTCCGTATCCCGACCTGAAGCCAGTTTGAAATGGATCAAGATAATCGGTGT
>NW_024847655.1:0-1003 GCF_019175285.1 Sceloporus undulatus
ATTGTTTGGCAGTAGCTTCAAATTACCTCCCTTTTTAGTATAGAAAAGGGGATATGTGAGCCTCAGGGTGTCCACAGATCATTCATTAATGCTGGAATTTAACCCATACATTTTCTTTCATCTCAGTCGTTATTTCTTCTGTTTGTATAAACACTCTAAATGTTTTGTGCCCTTCTCACTTATTTCTCTACATCTTCTTCTGTGTTCTACCTTCCATGCAATTGCTGAACAGATTTTTGTTGTTTGGCTTTCCTAAGTTCATTTCATTGTAAATGCAAACTACCAGACTAGATGAAGAAATCAGTCAGGTTGTTGCTGCCAGCATCTTTAGATTGGGCTAAATGCATTGCCCTTTTTAGTGAAATAATTGCCACAATACAGGATCTGTTCGATCACTTAAATCCAGAGTGAAAACCTCATGATCTTCCCAGTGTTGTTGGATTACAAATACCATCATATCTGACCATTGGCCATGCTAACTGGGCTTGGTAAAAGTTCTAGTGTAGCAGGATCTGTGGGGGAGAGAGAAAAAGATACCCCATACTTGGACTCAGTTATTCAGTAGAAAACAGTTGATATAATACTCAGGAGCCCCAGATTAATCAATCAGCAGATTGTTTTTGTACTTGTAAAAATCATTGCAACACATTTCAGGAGGTAGGTGCATGACTATCAAATATGATTATCAATGGTAATGCACACAATCATAAAGCTACTATAGGATAAATATATATCCCTTGATACATTTCTCTGAAATATAATGACTAATGAAAAATACCAGTAAGCTTTTCTTTGCATCTTTTTCTGCTCTATCTAATGTAGAAATCACTGCATGTTTTGAAAGATAGTTTCATCATCAGTCTCCAAAACTCTCTTGAGTTTATGACTGATATTGAACTTGCTATACAGATATGTGGATACACACCTTATTCAGAATAAGAAAGCTCATGCTGCCGGTGGATTTTTCAGATCATGCATAATGCAATGAAATCTAATAATAATA
>NW_024847656.1:0-1003 GCF_019175285.1 Sceloporus undulatus
TAGGAGTTATAGTGGTAGTTCATAGTAGGTAGTGTAGAGTGATGGGTATAGAAAGCACTAATGGAAAATGATAGAAGGACAGATAGAGTGGCTTTTAGATGAAGGAGGGTGTTTGGAGAGAGGGATGGGGTTGTAGCTGTAGATGGTTATCAAGGAGGAGTGAAGCTGGCTTGGGAACACTACTCTTCAAGGTGAGGCTGTCTGGGAGAAGGGAAGAGAAGTATAGACAACCTTGGTATCTATGCAGCCTCCGCTTGTGTTGCTCTAGCTTGGGAATTGGGGGCTTGCTTAGGGAGGGGTTAAGTGGGTTAAGACGGGAGCAAGTTCCTTTGGACTTCAGACTTTGCAAAAAGGTGTTAATGGATGTTTCTGCCTAGATTCATCAATAAAGCTTCTTTTGTTTCAAATGAGCTTGATTTTTTGAGCACAGAACTGACTCCAGATATCGCAGTTTGCAAAGTCTCACAGTTTTAACTCCAATGGAGACCCAGGAACAAGAAGCGTTCTTAGGGAACCTGGTGGTTCTGGAGATCCCGGTGGTGGAGGAGCAGGTGCCTTCTTCAGAGGAACTAGGGGCCAAGCCCAAGACTGGGAAACCTCCTGAAGCTCACACCATCCAGGCCACCACTGGAAGATTTGGGTTTCCGGCCCCAGACTGGGGAAAGGAGGGCCGTCGGGGGGCAGAGTTACAGCCTGGGACCTGGCAGTGGGGGAGTCGCTTGATAGTCGCCCCAGGACAGAAGAACCTCGGGTAGACGTTTATCGAATGGAGGAAGACATAAAGGAATTAAAGGACCTTATGAAGTGAATGGTGTCCAATTTAAAGATGTGGAGGAGGAAAATGTCAGAGGTGAACCAAGGGCAGCTGATGCTCTTTCCTTGAAGCATTGGGACTGTCCCATTGTGACTTCAGTCTGATGCTCCTTGCCTGAAGCATTGAGACTGTCCCATTGTGATTTCCAAATCCTCCACCATTTTAGTCACCCTCCTTTGGACATGCTCC
>NW_024847657.1:0-1003 GCF_019175285.1 Sceloporus undulatus
AATTTGATAGTGGAGCATTTTGATTTTGAAACGGCTTATTTAAATGCAAACTTGGAAGAAGAAATTTTCATGGAACAACCACAAGGGTTTGAGGAGAATGGAAGTCAGAAAGTATATAGATTAAAAAAGGCATTGTATGGTTTGAAACAAAGTGCTAGAGCTTGGAATTTGTGTATAAATGATGAGCTAGAGAAGCTAGGATACAAGAGAAGCGTGGCAGATGCTTGTGTGTATACAAAAGGAGACATAGTGCTTGTGATTTATGTTGATGACTTGTGCGTGGCAGCAAAGTCAGAACAGGAAATTGAGTCAGTAAAGAGAGAATTATCAGAAAAGTTTGTTTTAAAGGATTTAGGTTTGTTGAAATCTTATTTAGGAATTAATGTTGAGTGGACACAAGATGGACATTGTTTATTGAGTCAGAGGAAAAAGATTGAGAACTTGATAGAAAAGTGTGGACTACAGAGTGCCAAGATAGTTAAAGCTCCTATGACAACAGGTTTCATTTCAGAACCAACAACTAGAGATTTTGAGGACAAAACATTTTTCAGGAGCATCATAGGATCACTTCAGTTTATTTCATGCCACACTAGACCAGATATTTCGTTTGCTGTAAACACATTGTCTAGAAGAGTTAACAATCCTAAGGTTGAGGATTGGACAGCTGTGAAGCACTTTTTGAGATACTTGAAAGGGACTTTAGATAAAAGATTGATCATAAGAAGCAGCAAAGCTGATCTAGATTGTTATGTAGATAGTTCATTCGCATCAGAATCAGGAGACAAAAAGTCAATCACAGGAATGTTAATCAAGTACAGTGAGAGTCCCATAGTTTGGAGAAGCAGAAAACAAACAAACGTAGCGCTAAGTACCTCTGAATCAGAATTTGCAGCACTGAACGAAATAGTAAACGAGGTCCAATGGATTGAACAACTGCTAATTGACCTGAATGAAAAATTTAGAATTCCAGTTGAAATTCAAGAAGATTCGCAATCTTGTATAG
>NW_024847658.1:0-1003 GCF_019175285.1 Sceloporus undulatus
CGTCATGAACAGATTAATATCGAAATCGGGCACCTATCCAATTGGTACGACCCACGATGGTCAGGAACCGACGAGGGTCGAACTCAGGCTGCCATTCAGTCGGTATGACTCCAGAGAGTCAGGGACTGATGAGGGTGAATGTCAGGCTGCAAGCCAATCAGTACGACTCTGGAACGTCATGAATATGTTAATGGGGCACGTCATGGACAGATGAATATCGAAATTGGGCAACTATCCAATTGGTATGACCCAGGAGAGTCAGGGACCGACAAGGTGTGAGGTCAGGCTGCTATGCAATCCGTAAGATTCCAGAGAGTCAGGGACCGATGAGAGTGAATGTCAGGCTGCAAGCCAATCGGTATGACTCTGGAACGTCATAGGAGGATGAATATTGAAATTGGGCAGGATCAAGCCAATCGGTACGACTCTGTAATGTCATGAACATCGAAATTGGGCACCTATCCAATTAGTATGACCCAAGAGAGTCAAGGACTGACAAGGATCGAGGTCAGGCTGCCATCCAATCGGTAAGACTCCAGAGACTCAGGGACCGACGAGGTTGAATGTCAGGCTACAAGCCATTCGGTACGACACGAGAATGTCATGGACGGATGAATATCAAAACCAGGCACCTATCCACTTGGAATGACCCAGGAGAGTCAGGGACGGACGAGGGGTGAGGTCAGGCTACCATCCAATCCATAAGACTCTGGAACGTCACGAACACATTAATATCGAAGTGGGGCACCTATCCAATTGGTATGACCCAGGAGACTCAGGGACCAACGAGGTTTGATGTCAGGCTGCCATTCAGTCAGTATGACCCCAGAGAGTCAGGGACATATGAGGGTGAATGTGAGGCTGCAAGGCAATTGGCATGACTCTGGAACGTCATGAATATCAAAATAGGGCATGTATCCAATTGATATGACCCAGGAGAGTCAGGAATCGACGAGTTTCAAATTCAGGCTGCCATCCAATCGGTATGACTCCAGAGAGTCAG
>NW_024847659.1:0-1003 GCF_019175285.1 Sceloporus undulatus
CAATGAATCAAATCTTCTATCAATTATATATATATATATATATATATATATATATATATATATATAAACACCCCTCTGCCATTAGTCCCTCACCTCCATAATGATGTGATTCAGATCCCTTGTTCCCACTTGTTGAACATGCTTCGGAATCGATTCTTTTCAAAAGAACTGTCAAAAAACTAGTTTCAGGAAAGAGCGGTTTTTTTGTGTTTGCCTTGTTTCATCATGATTGAAACCAATCATAGTAGGGTTGGAACCAGTTTCCAATGGAAACAATAGTCATATAACCAGATCAGCAATTTGCTTTAAATCATAGTGGGAACCCGGTCAAAGAAAACAAAAATAATGACCAAAATGATTTTCACAAATTTAAAATGAACAATGAAAACATCAAAATAGTTAAAGATTTTATATACTTTGGATCTGTCATTAGTCAAAATGGACAGACTAAGGCTTGAAAGAGCAGATATGGAAGAAGTACATGCGGTTGTCAAACGTAAAGATATATCATTAAATACCAAAATCAAGATCATTCATGACATAATATTTTCAGTTTTTGTGTATGTTTGTGAAAGCCAGATAATGAAAATAACCTGACAGGAAAAGAATTAATTCATTTCAAATTTGGTGCTGGAGGACAGTTCTATGGATGCTATGGACTTTCAAAAGGACAAATGAATGGAGCAAATCAAGCCTCATTTGAAGATGAAACAATTAAACTTTGGCCATCATACATTGGCCATATTATGTGAGAACATGACTCATTAAGAAAAAACAAAAACACAGAAACACCAATGATGCTTGATAGAGTCAAAGGCAGTAGGAAAAGAAGAAAACTGCATGGATACATTCAATCAGGGAGACACTGCCTTGAGATCACAGGGCATTTAATAAGAAGGTTTCTTGGAAATCTCTCATTCATAGGATTGCCATAAGTCAAGGCTGACTTGATTACTATTAAAGCAACAAAGGATGGCCACCGGACTGCCCCGGTGAGTTGCGT
>NW_024847660.1:0-1003 GCF_019175285.1 Sceloporus undulatus
AAAAAAAAAAAACCCTATGAAATTCAATGGGGTTGCCATAAGTCAACAAATGACTTGAAGGTACACACATACAGGTCTATATAGGATTACTGCCAGCAAGTGTGAGCAAGAGAATTTCCAGTACAAGTCTTACCTCAGTCATAAATTCCCTAGGTACTATTAAGCATTTAGCATTACTCTACCTACCTACACCAAAGAAGAAGATGGCATTTATATACGCTCTGTACTGATGGTAGCCTGTTTAACTTAAGCCGCAAGAGGGCCCTCACTAAGACTCTAAACTATCTGGTCTGTGAACTGCTTTTTGCTGACAATGCTGCCCTCGTTGCCCATACGGAAGTAGCTCTGCAGCACCTAACATCTTGTTTTGCAACAGCTGCAGAGCTCTTTGGACTGGAAGTCAGCCTGAAGAAAACCGAAGTTCTCTACCAGGCTTCACCTCAGGAAGAACATTACCATCCCCACATCACTGTAGGCACATCTGTGCTTAAGTCCGTCCAGCAGTTCACCTACCTGGGAAGCATCATCTCCTCAGACGCCAAGATTGATAAAGAGATCGATTACAGATTAGCAAAGGCATAGTAGTGCATTCGGAAGGCTTCACAAAAGAATCTGGAGTAACAAACACTTGAGGCGAAGCACAAAAATCAGTGTGTATAGAGCCATTGTACTGTCTATTCTCCTCTACGGGTCTGAAACATGGGCCACCTATCGCCAACACCTATGACTCCTTGAACGCTTTCATCAGTGCTGTTTACGCACACTGGACTGACTATGTGACGAATGTTGCTGTCCTTGAGCAAGCAGGGATCACCAGCATTGAGGCCATGCTATTGAGGACGCAGCTGTGCTGGGCAGGACACATTTCTAGGATGAAGGACCATCGCCTCCCAAAAATAGTATTCTACGGTGAACTCGCCACGGGTCAGCATAAGAAGGGCGCCCCAAAGAAGAGATACAAGGACTCCCTGAAACAACTTCTCAGGCTTGGCCAAATTGATCA
>NW_024847661.1:0-1003 GCF_019175285.1 Sceloporus undulatus
GACCAGTGGGGTCCCACAGGGCTCTGTCCTGGGGCCAATGTTATTCAGCATCTTTATCAATGACTTCGATGACAGAATTGGGAGCACACTTATCAAATTTGCAGATGACACCAAATTAGGAGGAATAGCTAATACTCCAGAGGACAGGACCAACATTCAAAATGACCTGAATAGACTAGAAAGCTGGGCCAAAGCTAATAAAATGAAATTCAATATGTAGAAATGTAAGGTACTGCACTTTGGGTGGAAAAACAAAATCCATAGATATAGGATGGGGGACACCTGGCTTAAGGAGACTACGTGTGAAAGGGATCTAGGAGTCCAAGTAGACCACAAGTTGAATATGATTCAACAGTGCAGTGCAATAGCTAAAAAGGCTAATATGATTCAAGGCTGCATCAATAGAAGTATAGTCTCTAGGGAAGTAGTAGTCCCACTCTATTCTGCTCTGGTCTGGCCTCACCTGGAATACTGTGTCCAGTTTTGGGCACCACAATTTAAAAAGGACATTGAGAAACTGGAGCATCTCCAAAGGAGGGTGACTAAAATGGTGAAGGATCTGGAAACCATGCCCTACGAGGAACAGTGTTGCCAATTTCGCGACTTTCACGCAAAAACGGGGACTTTTCAGAGCTTTTCGTGTGATTTTCGCGCCTTGCTGTATTTCAGTGCCTTTTCGGCGACTTTGGCCCTTTCAGCTCCAGCCTGAGAAGGCTGCCTGCAGAGCAACCAAAACCCTTTGGAGTGTAACAGTTTTCAGCCAAGAGGGCTGGAGAAAAAACTCTCTCTCTCTCTCTCTCTCTCTCCATGACTCCCTCTGAGAGCCAGGACGGAGCAAGCCCAACCATCCCCAACTGTTTGGAGGACTCACATTCACACTAACAGTTCAGCCAATCAGAGAGAGGACAGTGATTGCCCCCCCCCCCTCAGGCATTCTCAGGCTCCAGGGGCAAAAGTGCTGGAGAGAGGCAGAGAGTGAGGGATCTTGGCTGGCTTAATCCCA
>NW_024847662.1:0-1003 GCF_019175285.1 Sceloporus undulatus
CTCTAGCGGCCGTCTTGGATCTCACCGTCTGAGTGGTTCCTTGGGACGCAACATCTGCTCTCTCCCCTGCTAGATTCTTAAGGACTGACTAAACTGGAAGAAGAACACAGAATGACCCCTCAACATATCCAAAGCTGATGATTCAGACCCGGGTTTCAATATGTTGTGATCTACCTAAATCTCAGCAATTGAAAATTCGGGTCCACGCCTCTCTCTGCTTCTCATCTACAAATCTATGCTTCAGGTTGCAGCTCTGAAATTCACATATGCTCAGCAGCTGAAACCTTATGTCATGTCGAACAGGGCTTTTGGTGCTCAGCATTCTTGAAAGCCGAGTAATCCTGGTCCATGACTGTCTGCTGTACATCCTTCTGCTTTCTTTGTATCATCTTATTTGATCCTTGTAACCTTTTTATCTGTTCTCTCTTGGATTCCTATTAAAACTAGCTCTGCATCGTAACATTTGAGTATTGGTTTTCTTGATCTTTAATCCATAAAGAGGTCCGTTTCCACATTGCTTATGGATGTTTAGAGGGTCAGTAATCCTTGCTATATCACCAATGAGAGCAATGGTATCAATGGGAACCAGGCTGGGATTTAGTATGAGAATTAATCACAATCCGGGGTGATGAAATCTATCACCAAAACAAATGCAAAAACTCAGCTCATTTAAACATCAGATGGAAAGCCACAGTGATTTCTTCCTCCAACAGACATTGGTGCCGTAGTGATCATTGTGTACAGATGGTGGGATTCATTTGCACCACTACCTCCCTACAGATGACCAGCAAGGGCTAAGTAATGCACAGATATGGGAAAGATGTGGCAGTCTTCCTTTTCTTTGGCCCAGTACAGACCTCTGGTTTGCGGTGGCCTGAGACTGATTTTAGGGTTCTGGAGCACGCATGCTCTGGAACCCTAGGACGTGTGCACGTTGGTGTTATGGTGGCTTTCCGTCCACACGGGGGCCACCATCGTGACGTACGCGATGTGCAGCATCACT
>NW_024847663.1:0-1003 GCF_019175285.1 Sceloporus undulatus
TTTCTGCTGCCCCAGGGACTATGGATGCAAACTGCAGGAAAAGCGATTCCACCTTAACATTAGGAGGGACTTCCTGGCAGAAAGGGCTGTTTGACAGTGGAACAAACTCCCTCTGAGATTTTGATGGAGTCTCCTTCCTTAGAGGTCTTTAAGCAGAGGCTGAATGACCATCTGTCAGGGATGCTTTGACTGAGAGTTCCTGCATGGCAGAATGGGGTTGGACTGGATGGCCCTTGTGGTCTCTTCCAACTTTATCAGTTGTAATTCATTTTGGTTGCATCTACACTGCAGAAATAGTCCACCTTTAACTGCCATGGCCCTCAGTGATATGGAATTCTGGGATTTATAGTTGTGTGACTGTACGGATGCATTCCAGAGGGAAGAATCACTGTGTGCTTAATAGACTATAGCAGTGTTTCCTAAACTTGTTCCCAGAATTACAGCTTCCCCGTTTACTGACCAGTAAAGTCCAAAGCACTTGGAAGACCAGAGTTTGTGAAATGCTGGTCACTATAGCAAAGCCCTTGACTTCATAGATCATGAAAGGCTATGGAAAGCCGTTAAAGCCATGGGAGTGCCAAGACCTCTGGTAGTCCTGATGAGGAACCTGTACTCAGGACAAGAGGCTTCTGTCAGAACAGAACATGGGCGGGATACAGACGGGCAGGCGAAGACGTCTTGGAGGTGTATTCTGCTGAATACGGAGCCTCCAGACCGCCCGCCCCGGGGGCGTGCTTCAGGTGTTGGGGCTTCCACACGGGGGGCAATGAAGACGCCTCACCTGGGTCCGTTTCGGACCCATAGCTTCCATACCGCCGCCTCGGAGGACACCGCAAAGAAAGAGGAAACTTCCGCACGGGCGGCCCAAACCGCGGCTTTTTTTTTCTTTTGCCACATGAGAAGTGTGCAGCTGCGGCAGTCCTCCAGCAGCCGGCAATTTCCCTTTTGCCGGCTGTGAAGTGCGCATGTGCACCGTTAAAGGGCCCAGGCCCCTTTAAACTTT
>NW_024847664.1:0-1003 GCF_019175285.1 Sceloporus undulatus
ACCTGCGTCTCTGACTTCTCAAAGCCCTGTCTCCTCATCTTCCTGGCAATCTTTGAGTAGATCGCCCTCTTAGGGTGGGATGTGGACCCCATTATGAGGTCCAGGTCCACATTCCTCTCCAGACAGTGATAGAGGTACTGGACCTCCACATCTGTCCAGCGATTCCACTCTCTGGGCATTGTCTCTGGGCAGAGTAAAGCAAAGCACACTACCAATACTCCCAGCCTAAGGCCCCAAAACTCACCCGAGGAGTTTGGGCCTGTGAGGGCAACATTTCTATTGTGGCAGGTGCTTGGGACTTTTGTTACCCCACCACTGCCACCAAAATATGTGTAAGGCACACGAAATATTTTAAGCTATCGGTAGCGTTGCTGTTTTTAACCTCACCACGATCCAAGTGAGGTTTAAAATAAAAACGAAGGCTTATTGTAATACAGGATGGAATAAATATAACTCGTTTCAAAGCTTGTTCAATATGAATAAATAATTAGTGCTACCAAATTCCCTTCTAGGGCCCAAGTCCCACAGGCTATCGACACAGTTAAGGTACGCAACCCATCCCTCTCTTTCCTAGAGTCTGTTTGCAACCCAAGTCCTTTCCTTTGGACTCAAGGAAAACCCCGTTTTCATTCCCTCAGGAGGACTGCTAACAACCCAAGCCCTGACACTGCCTTGGCTAGAACCTTCCCCTCAGAGTCCAAAGTCCCAACTGGACTCTTCTCCAACTGTCAGCCACCAGTTGGTTTTTCCCTCTTCTCAGCCAGCACCTGATTGGCTGAGCTCTAGCTGCCTTTTCATTGGTCAGCTTGAGGCTCTATTCGCCACAGGGCCTTCCCACGCAAACTTCTTGCTGGACAGCAGATGGCGCTGTAGGAGGCTTTTGTGCATGCGCCAAAAACTCCAGGCTTGCTCAAAATTGATGGGTTTTAATGTGAAATGTAGATATAGATATAGATATATGGATTATATATGATGATAATAGACACACACACACACACACACA
>NW_024847665.1:0-1003 GCF_019175285.1 Sceloporus undulatus
AAAAAAATCCGCCTATGCTCGAGCCCCATTGTTTCCAATGGGGCTCGTGCGCGGCGGCGCGCGAGGCGCAACGGGTGCACGCGCCCATTCAATTGAATGGGACGCGCCGCCCCTTCCGCCCCGCACGCGCCGGCAGCTTTGAGCGCCTATGCTCAAAGCCGCCTATAAAAAGGCAGCGTATGCGGAGGCTCCACTGTACATAAAATTAAGAGATGCCCCCTTTTTGCAACTCTTTTTCTATCCTGCTAGCTGCCAAAGAACATATAAAGGCCTTCATTGCAAAATGCCAAAGAAACAAAGCCTTTGTTTTGCAGAATTTTAGAAACATATATAGTGAACAACACTCACCTCAAAGAGGTGGGAGTGGAGATAAATATTTGTCTTATCAGTGCTGGGAGAAACCAAAAAGCAGCAGCCTGGGCTTTATAGAATAATCAATGTTCTTTGTGGTATTCCTCGGAGTCTCCCATCCATGCCCTGAGCTGGTCCAGACCTGTTTAGCTTCAGGTGAGTGGCTGCACCATATGTTATCAAAACACATTCTGGCACAGACAATAATCTTTTGATCCATGGCCCTTTCACATCACACAGTTATAATGCTATAATTCTTCTTTAGCTGATATGGCTACAGCCTATGGAATTCTGGGACTGTAGTTTCCTAAGGCACTTGAAGTGTCTGAGAATTCTAAAAACCACCCCCTAAGCTCCAAATTATAGGATTCCATATGATGGAACCATGGAAGTTCAAGTAGAATCACACACCCCTAAGTGGAGAGTTTGAAGCACAGTACTTGAGGCTTTCAGATGTAAGACAAATAAATATTTTAGTATTATTTATGATGATGATGATGATGATTTTTATTCAGTTTAATACTTTTGGCTTTGAGTGACAATTTAGGGCTGATTCGCGGTAGGAATTATTTATATGTCTTTTGGGCAGTCATATCATATTGGGAACTTTCCTCTAGCACCACATTTTAAATAAGCTGATTCTCCTCCCCCC
>NW_024847666.1:0-1003 GCF_019175285.1 Sceloporus undulatus
GAGACTGGCTCATTGGGACTTTATGCTGATGTTCCTTGCCTGAAAGATTGAGATGGGAGAATTGTCACTTCAGACTGGTGCTATATACCTAAAGGATTGGGACTGGCCCATTGCGTGTCAGAACTAGTGTATAAGAGTTCTGTCACAAAGGGTAAAAATATTAGGGTTTGGTTATTAAAGCAGGAGTTATAGTTGTAGCTCATAGTAGGCAGTGTAGAGTGATGGGTTATAGAAAGCATGTAGTGAAAAATGATAGAAAGACAGATGGAGTGGCTTTTAGATGGGGGAGGGTGTTTGGAGAGAGGGATGGGGTTGCAGCTGTAGATGGTTATCAAGGAGGAGTGAAGCTGGCTTGGAAACACTGCTCTTCAAGGTGAGGCTGTCTGGGAGAAGGGAAGGGGAAGTATAGACAACCTTGGTATCTATGCAACCTCCGCTTGTGTTGCTTTAGCTTGGGAATTGGGGTCTGGCTAAGGGAGGGGTTGAGCAAGTCACTTTGGACTTCAGACTTTGGGAAAAGGTGTTAATGGATGTTTCTGCCTGGATTCATCAATAAAGCTTCTTTTGTTTGAAATGAGTTTTATTTTTTGAGCACAGGACTAACTCCAGATCTCACCATTTGCAAAGTCTCACAGTTTTAACTCCAATGGAGAACCAGGAACAAGAAGAGTTCTTGGGGAACCCGGTGGTGGAGGAGCAGGTGCCTTTTTCAGAGGAACTAGGGCCAAGCCCAAGGCTGGGAAACCTCCTGAAGCTCACACCATCCAGGCCACCACAAGAGGATTTGGGTTTCCAGCCCCAGACTGGGGAAAGGAAGGCCGTTGGGGGGCAGAGTGACATCCTGGGACCTGGCAGTGGGGGAGTCACTTGATAGCCGCCCCAGGACAGAAGAACCCCAGATAGACGTTTATCGAATGGAGGAAGACATAAAGGAATTAAAGGACCTTATGAAGTGGATGGTGTCCAAGTTAAAGATGTGGAGGAGGAAGATGTCAGAGGCAAA
>NW_024847667.1:0-1003 GCF_019175285.1 Sceloporus undulatus
TTAAAAAAATAATAAAATATCATCCTAATAGAACCACATCAACATACAAAAATAATAAAGAGAAATTACCTATCAAAGCTGTCCCCAGGCAAACCAAATTAAATGGAAAGGAAAGTCACTATCCCATGTTGTTTCTGGTGGAGGTGGGAAGAGGCAATAGCTAGAATCCTGTTGGTTAGTCCCAAATAAGACATGCGTGCGCTGAAAGAACTGCTGAATGATGTCACTGATTCAATGGGTCTACTCCAGTTGGGACTAACAAAAGGATTTAGACCATTGTTTAGGATTTCTTTTAAAGATGTTCACCAATATTTTACATCAGTTACTTAGTTATGTATTCAAACCACCTTCAGAGTCAACAGCCAGAACAGGCAAGGGAAGTCTGTTAAGCTTTCAATCAGTGGCAGAAGGGGGGTGACATTTTCAGGGCTCTGCTGCCAGCAAGCGAGGCTGGAACCATCAAAAGCAGCATTCCTGTACAATTCCTTGTCACAGCCTCACTTGCTGGTGGGAGGGTGTGGAAAAATCATTCTGCTGCATGTCCCACTTTGCTACAATTTAGGTGTTGGATGGGCTGGAGTGACATTTAATATAGACCTGTAGCTCTAAAACTGGTAGTTGGAAGCAGCATATGGTTACAAGAAGGCTGTTCAAATGCCTACTGATCCCAACATCTTGTTGCCCACAGAGGACAACCACATCTCCACAAGCAAGGTACAAGAAAGCAGTTCTCTTTCAGCCCCCAGCAGCTAAGGGGGTTTGGAGGTTAGGACAAGAACCAAATGGCTCCTTACCTGCCCTCGCTTGATTCCGAAGTACTGTGCCACGGGGTCACCGGCTTGTATCCTAAGAAGCTGGTTCTCTCTCAGCTTGCTGATCAGAACAGTTAAGAGAAAAACATGCCAAGACTCACACAACAACTGCCCCTCTTCTTCCCAGGAACAGAAAGGAAAGTGTATAACCAACAGAGGACAAAGAACAGGGTTGACTCAACTGAGAGGCA
>NW_024847668.1:0-445 GCF_019175285.1 Sceloporus undulatus
GGAGACATCCTTCATAAGGGTTAGTTCCCTCTGTTCGTTCCAATCAGGTAGGACCTAGAATTTGGGGTGTGAATCTTGGGGAACCTATGCCCCTTGTTGCCCAGTCAGTGGAATAGCCAAGCAGAGGGATGTCTAATAACACATTATCAATGACTTTGTCATAAAGGAAGGATCTAGACGAAGCAAAACAGAGTCTTTCCTGAATATGCATAACTCTTGTCTGTTTGAAAGGGCTCCTAGTTCAGAGATCCTTCAGGCCGAAGTGATAGCTGTGAGGAAAAGAGTCTTCCAAGTCAGAAACTTTAGTGATTCAACGGGCTGAAGAACAATGTGAAGATCCCAATTAGGATATCTGTGTATTGTAGGTGGTTTAATGAGAGCAGCTGCTCTCAAAAACCTTTTAACATAAATGTTGTTAGATAATCTGGATGATGATTTTGGTGGG
>NW_024847668.1:545-1003 GCF_019175285.1 Sceloporus undulatus
GGAATAGCCAAGCAGAGGGATGTCTAATAACACATTATCAATGACTTTGTCATAAAGGAAGGATCTAGACGAAGCAAAACAGAGTCTTTCCTGAATATGCATAACTCTTGTCTGTTTGAAAGGGCTCCTAGTTCAGAGATCCTTCAGGCCGAAGTGATAGCTGTGAGGAAAAGAGTCTTCCAAGTCAGAAACTGTAGTGATTCAAAGGGCTGAAGAACAATGTGAAGATCCCAATTAGGATATCTGTGTATTGTAGGTGGTTTAATGAGAGCAGCTGCTCTCAAAAACCTTTTAACATAAATGTTGTTAGATAATCTGGATGATGATTTTGGTGGGAGTGCTGACGCAATAGCGGAAACCTGTCTCTTCAAGGTATTGGGTCTGAGCCCTTTATCGAGGCCATCTTGGAGGTATAGGAGTAGAGTGTTGACTGACACTGTCGAGGGTGAAGTATTGTT
>NW_024847669.1:0-1003 GCF_019175285.1 Sceloporus undulatus
GGAGGACCATTGTTGGTGATCTATCTGGCCAAGCCTGAGATGTTGTTTCAGGGAGTCCTTGTATCTCTTCTTTGGGGCGCCCCTCTTACGCTCTTGACCCGTGGCGAGTTCACTGTAGAATACTATTTTGGGAGGCGATGGTCCTTCATCCTAGAAACATGTCCTGCCCAGTGCAGCTGCGTCCTCAATAGCATGGCCTCAATGCTGGTGATCCCTGCTTGCTCAAGGACAGCAACATTTGTCATACAGTCAGTCCAGTGTATATTTAGAATTGTGCGTAAACAGCTCTGATGAAACCGTTCAAGGAGTCGCAGGTGTTGGCGATAGGTAATCCATGTTTCAGACTCATAGAGGAGCATAGACAGTACAATGGCTCTATACACACCAATTTTTGTGCTTCACCTCAAGTGTTTGTTACTCCAGACTCTTTTGTGAAGCCTTCCGAATGCACCACCTGCCTTTGCCAGTCTGTGATCGATCTCTTTATCAATCTTGGCGTCTGAGGAGATGATGCTTCCCAGGTAGGTGAACTGCTGGATTGACTTAAGCACAGATGTGCCTACAGTGATGTGGGGATGGTAGTGTTCTTCTTGAGGTGAGGCTGGTAGAGAACTTCCCTTTTCTTCAGACTGACTTCCATCTCAAAGAGCTCTGCAGCTGTTGCAAAGCAAGATGTTAGGTGCTGCAGAGCTGCTTCCATATGGGCAACAAGGGCAGCATCATCAGCAAAAAGCAGCTCACGGACAAGATAGTTTAGAGTCTTAGTGCGGGCCCTCAGGCGGCTTAAGTTAAACAGGCTACCATCAGTACGGTAGTGTATATAAATGCCATCTTCTTCTTTGAGATCTGCCGTAGCCCTTTGGAGCATCATGCTGAAGAAGATTGTAAATAAGGTTGGAGCGAGAACACAACCTTGTTTCACACCGTTTGTTATTAGAAAGGGCTCCGAGAGAGCATCGCCATATCTGACTTGACCTTGCTGGCCTTCATGTAGCAGGATGAT
>NW_024847670.1:0-1003 GCF_019175285.1 Sceloporus undulatus
TGGTAGATGAAGGGAATGCTGTGGATATAATATATCTTGACTTCAGTAAGGCCTTTGACAAAGTTCCCCATGACATTCTTGTAAACAAACTTATAAAATGTGGGATAGACAAGGAAACTGTTACATGGTTTTGTAATTGGTTGACTGACCGAACGCAAAGGGTGCTCAACAATGGCTCCTTTTCATCCTGGAGAGAAGTGACCAGTGGGGTCCCAAGGGCTCTGTCCTGGGCCCAGTGCTATTCAACATCTTTATCAATGAACTGGATGACAGAATTGGAAGCATTCTTATCAAACTTGTAGATGACACCAAATTAGGAGGAGTAGCTAACACTCCAGAGGACAGGATCAACATTCAAGATGACCTGAATAAAATAGAAAGTTGGGCCACAGCTAACAAAATGAACTTCAACAGGGAGAAATGCAAGGTACTGCACTTAGGGCGGAAAAATAAAATGCACAGATATAGGATGGGAGACACATGGCTGAACGAGAGTTATATGTGTGAAAGGGATCTGGGAGTCCAAGTAGACCACAAGCTGAACATGAGTGAATAGTGTGATGCAGCAGCTAAAAAGGCCAATGCAATTTTAGGCTGCATCAGTGAAAGTATCGTATCTAGATCAAGGGAAGTAATAGTGCCACTCTATTCTGCTTTGGTCAGGCCCCACCTAGAATATTGTGTCCAGTTCTGGGCGCCACAATTCAAAAAGGATGTTGAAAAACTGGAACATGTCCAAAGGGGGGCAAGTAAAATGGTGAAAGGTCTAGAAACCATGTCCTATGAGGAACAACTCAAGGATCTGGGGATGTTTAGCCTGGAGAAGAGAAGGTTAAGAGGTGATGTGATAGCCCTGTTTAAATATGTGAAAGGATGTCATATTGAAGAGGGAGCAAGCTTGTTTTCTGCTGCTCCAGAGAACAGGACCAGGAACAATGGATGCAAGCTACAAGAAAAGAGATTCCACCTCAATATTAGGAAGAACTTCCTGACAGTAAGGGCT
>NW_024847671.1:0-1003 GCF_019175285.1 Sceloporus undulatus
GGCCTTTCCTAATTAGTCACGCACACCCCAAGCAAGTCACCTGTCTGTCCTACAAATATAGACTATCCCACCCCTCTTTGTCTTTTATTATATTTGTTCTTATTTATTCTAGTTCCTTGATTGTAATTTTTTAATTGGGTTGGAGAGTTAGGGGAGGTCCTTTCAAATGCCATCTTATCTAAAAATACAGATCCCTAAACATCTCAGAGAGGCATTTACCCGAGCAAGATTCGACCAACTTGATACCATGGTAAGACATGGAAGATTCCAGGGTATCCCTTATAACGAACGAATTTGTATTTGTGGGGATCATGAAACTGAGGATCTAGCACACATTTTGTTTAGTTGTAATTTGTACCAAGCAGAAAGGGATCAATATCTTCATCCCTATATTAAACGAACAATATACTGGGAGACCCACATCAGAACATCATACTTTATGAGTGGACAAGATTCAAAAATCTCTATTGCCACAGCTCGGTTCCTTCATAAAGCATCCCTGTTGAGATCTAGATATGTTGGAATGATTGGTGTTAATTGTAAGGGGGATGAACAGATTTCATGTACTGTATGTCGACGGATATTTTATGTTACTTCTGCCTCCCATTTCAATTCCAATTTTAATTCTGTTTTATTCCCTATGGTAACTATCTTACATACTGTACTGTTTAATTGTTAACTATTTTATTTTATCTGTTTACTAGTACTGTATATCCTTTAGCACATATATTTTACAAAGTTTCATAGCAGTGAGATGCCATCTATTTTGCATTTTATGGTAGTTTTCTTTTAGGGCTATACAGGTGGTATACTTAAGCCTAACATTTCCCATTGCGATAATGGCAATACTTCCTCCAGTTCCTGGGCCCATTTGATCATACAGGGTTTTATGGTTTCCTCATGCATTTCTAGATCCAGTAAGAGATTATAAAACTTAGAAATCTTTTTCTTATTTACCCCCTGAATTATTTTATCCACAGTCGAGTATGTTGTGTAGATGTTA
>NW_024847672.1:0-1003 GCF_019175285.1 Sceloporus undulatus
TTAGTTTTTGAGCACTATGTATCAAAACACTTTTTGCTGCATGCTAGAAATTTCCTCCTTCTAAAATCTATTTTTAAATTGAAAAAGGCTACAGTAGAACTTCAAAAATTCAAAGATACAAGCTGATAGAAAAGCCTAGTGAAGTGACTCACAATTAATTTGAGATGACATCACAACACACCAACCTGTTCAGACTGGTTAAATGACAACTTGGAAGGGAGGAAAAAAAGGACTTGTAAACATGCCTGAGAACCTGATTTTCCAGGTACTTTAACAGTGCCTCCTGCTTTACTAGTTATTTTGATTAAAATAGAGACAAAAATACAAAATCATAAAAACAGGCCTGCATCTCCCCATGAGGCAGGAAGTTAGAACAGCTGATCCTACAGGGAGACAGCACTTCCTCATGGAAAAATGAAAAGGAAGCTGTCTCTTGGCCCATGAAGATGGGGTCTTTCCCACAGTGACCAGCCTCCTCCCCTCCAGTAACAGAACTGGACAGTATTTGGGATACATAAAGTAACAAGGATACAAAAAATATCAAGGAATTAACTCAAGCCCCATGAACATCAATTTACAAAACTGCACAAAATAGGAGGGCAGTAGAAATGGTAGCCCTCCCAAGTACCACCAACAAACAGGTTGATCTGGGCTTGCCCTCCTTACCTGTTTTCTCTATGTGACACTATCATGGGGTTCACTGTGGATGTGACTTGCTCAAGGTCACCCAGTGGGTTTCCATGGCTGAGCCATGGAAATCAAAGCCTGGTCTCCAAAATTGAAGTCCAGTGCTCAAACCACTACACCACGCTGGCCATCAGGAACGAAGAATTACTGTACTTTAACTATTATTTAAAAAAATGAACCATCCCCTGGTGAAAGGCAAGAGTGTAATCTGTCCAGAAAGCATTAACCCCCTGCAGCTCTCTCATCCATCCAGGCTTCTGAGGCGCTCTGTGGCCACTCCAGGAAAATGAAAGAAATAAACATTGAATGAAATCAG
>NW_024847673.1:0-1003 GCF_019175285.1 Sceloporus undulatus
CAATACATGCAAGCAGATTTGAGAGGCTCAATGGATCACCTTCTGCCTGACATACATTTTCCAGGAGAAATGAGTACCATTGGCATATATGGTTCAGCCTTTGGGGGCAGGAAGTTCAGTTCATTCCATATTGGCTTCCTATACTGTTAAGGCCAAAACCAGTTACTTTTGCTATTAAACTGGCAGAGTTAGAGTGTATGCATGAGAGCCAGTGAGGCAACTTTGATTCCATCAACTTTCTGCCTCACCCTCAAATGATTGTTTTAGATTTGTATATTGTATATTGTGTTATTGGTTTTATCTATTTTATGATGTGTTTGTAACTGGTTTTAAATTTTGTGTACACCGCTTTGATCTTTTGGAAAAGCACTATAAAAATAAATTTATTATTATTATTATTATTATTATTATTATTATTATTATTATTATTATTGTGATTTGGGCATTGAACTATAACTCTGGAGGCCAGGGTACAATTCCCAGCTCTGCCATAAAACCCACTGGATGATCTTAGGCAAGTCACATACTCTCAGCCTCAGGGGAAAGCAATGGCAAAACCTCCTCTGAACAAATCTTGCCACACACACCCCATGATAGATTCACCTTAGGGTCGCCATAACTCAGAAACAACTTGAAGGCACACAACAACAAGAGTGCATGCAGAGTTGATCAAGAGCTTTTGGGATGCTCTTGAGCTATTGGGAATCCAACCTAGTTTGACAGTGGCATTTGGTACCTGGATATGATGACACACATGGGCACCTACAGATCAAAGTGGAAATGGTCTAGGACAGTGGTTCTCAACCTTCCTAATTCCGTGACCCTTTAATACAGTTCCTTATGTTGTGGTGACCCCCAACCATATAATTATTTTCATTGCTACATGCAAATATGTGTCGTCTGATGGTCTTAGGCGACCCCTGTGAAAGGGTCATTCGACCCCCAAATGGGTCCCCACCCACAGGTGGGGAACCACTGGCCTAGGAGAAGGAAAATGC
Organism: Sceloporus undulatus; assembly: GCF_019175285.1. Classification (NCBI taxonomy): domain Eukaryota; kingdom Metazoa; phylum Chordata; class Lepidosauria; order Squamata; family Phrynosomatidae; genus Sceloporus; species Sceloporus undulatus. Next base: position 999 of record NW_024847673.1, read on the forward strand.
TAGGA
>NW_024847674.1:0-324 GCF_019175285.1 Sceloporus undulatus
AAATAAAGCTGCTTCGGGTCACTTTGGAGGTATGCTGTTTCAATGATACATGTGTCCTAAGAGTCCGGAAGCTGTGCCAAATCTGTGCTCTAGTCCTTAGTACTGGATCATGGCTTTGGCACAGCTTCCTGACTCATAAGACACATGTATCATTGAAACAGCATACCTCCAAAGTGACTGGAAGCAGCTTTATTTTGGCCAGTCTGTATGGGGCCACAATCTCTTCAGCATTTTAAAGAGACACAGGCATGTGCCATAGACTGTTTCTGCCCAAAGACATATGTTAGAGGAGCAGTGGTGTCATTCCCCTTAAGGTGTCACCTG
>NW_024847674.1:424-1003 GCF_019175285.1 Sceloporus undulatus
TGACTTTTGAAGATTTGATTATTCACAGATTTGATTAATATGTTCTCTCTAGGAATCTCTAGGTCTTCCTCCAGTGCAACTCTATGGTCAACTTTAACTAAAAGTTGCACTGAAGGACCTAGAGATTCCTGGAGAGAAGACTCTACTAGGCCTTTGAAGCTCCTCCAGCGCAACTCTATAGTCAATGTCTGTCAGACGATGACCACAGAGTTGAGCTGGAGGACCTAGAGATTCCTAGAGAGAATACTCTACTAGGCCTTTGTAGCTCCTCCAGCGCAACTCTATAGTCAATGTCTGTCGGACAATAACCACAGAGTTGAGGTGGAGGACCCATAGGTTCCTAGAGAGAATACTCCACTAGGTCTTTGTAGCTCCTCCAGCGCAACTCTGTGGTCAATGTCTGTCGGACGATGACGACAGAGTTGAGCTGGAGGACCTAGAGATTCCTAGAGAGGTATCATCTCAGGTAGAAACACGGTGTTTTTGTTATTTGTGGTTTTCTCATATTCATGAGGGTCTTGTGCCTCTAACCCTAGTGAATATTGAGGACAAATACACACACACACACACACATACATA
>NW_024847675.1:0-1003 GCF_019175285.1 Sceloporus undulatus
CATTCTCTACTTTGTTCTGAACTGCAGCTGTCTGGATTAAACAGCTTCAGTCTAACAGGGTGACAACTTGATTGATTTCTGTGCTCCATGATTCAAGCCTGAAGAAGAATTCTGTATTACTTGACACCTTGCATTTAGCATTTTGACATCAAGAAATACATTGGGTCCTCCACGTTCACTGGGATTAGGGGCATAGGAACCAATATTCTTACTAACATTTGGAAATACAGCATCCTTCCCCAGCTTGATCCCCTCCAGATGTTTTGGACTTCAACACTTATCAGCCCCAGACAGCATAGGTTTTTCAGAATTATAGCCCAAGATGTCTGGACAGTGTCGCTTTGGAGGAGGCTGCTATGTACTAAATTGGCATATCATAATGGTTTATAGCCATAGTGGAAAACATGTGCAGTTTCCATTAGCTCAACCAACGGCCCCAGTGATGAAGAATGATGGGAATTGTGGTGTGGCAGCATTTGAAGGGCCAGCCACATTCCCTCTGGTTTATAGTATAGCTTTATCTTTTGTAAATATATATTGGAGAGAAATGCTAACAAATAAAGTTTAGTACTGGCATACATCCAAACTACAGAAGAAAGAACATCTGTTAAGGTTTTTTCTTTATATATAAAAAAAAGATACCTGTTTGCTGCAAAAAATTAGTTTTCATGCCTTTAATATTGTTAATTTGTTGTTTTAATTTTGTTACTATATTTATTCATTTATATTCCGCCTTTTTCCCAGTCTGGGACTGAAGATAGTTTACAACAGTTAAAGAAACATAGCTTTAACATATCCCAGATACAACAGTTTAAAATATCATTAAACTATCCATAAAATGAAAACCATAGCTATTAAAATCAAAAAAGGATCTCAAAGCGGGTTCATAGGGGAGAATACAGTACAGTGGTGCCTCGGGTTACGAAATTAATTCGTTCCGCGGCTAATTTCGTAACCCGAAAAACCTTCGTAACCCGAATTGCCATAGGCGCTAATGGGGAAA
>NW_024847676.1:0-1003 GCF_019175285.1 Sceloporus undulatus
CAGGAAGTTCTTCCTAATGTTGAGGTGGAATCTCTTTTCCTGGAGGTCTTTAAGCAGAGGCTAGATGGCCATCTGTTGGGGATGCTTTGATTTGGATTTCCTGCATGGCAGGGGGTTGGACTGGACTCTATGATTCTATGATTCTGTGGCCTGTTACAGACTGCCAAAATAAAGCTGCTTCAGGTCTCTTTGGAGGTATGCTATTTAAATGATGCATGGGTCCTAAGAGTCTGGTGGTCGCGCCAAAGCCACACTCCAGTCCTAAGCACCGGAGTGCAGCTTTGCTGCAGCTTCTGGATTCTTAGGATGCATGCATCATTTAAATAGCATACCTCCAAAGAGACCCGAAGCAGCTTTATTTTGGCAGTCTGTAACAGGCCTATGTTACTTTTCTTGAGGCAAAAATAATTTAAACATGTTTGATTTATTGATGCTTGTGTTGGATATGGAGGGGATACAAAAACTAATTTCACTGAGTTTTTCATTTTCTCAGCTGTAAATTGATTTCATTCCATGTTAATCTTCCTTGCACATTTATTTCAGTCTAAGTCAGTCCTGTCCACAGTGACTGCTTTTAACGTAGGTAGAAATCAAAGAAAGGCAATGATACATCATTGTATCATCTAAAGTGGGAGGAAATCAAAGTAGAAAGAAATCAAAGAAAGCCAACAATAAATCATTGCCCTCTTTGATTTCCTCCCACTTTAAAAATGGTTACTGTGGACAGGACTGACCTGGATTGAAATGAATGTACAAGGAAGTTTAACAAGAAAGTTAAGCTACCATTTATGTGAGGCTTCATGCATAAAATGGAACATGCTTTTAGATTTTCACATTCATTTCTGGCCGTATCCTCTATTCAGATGGAGACAAGTGGAAGACTCATTGAAGACCCTATGAGGAATGACTCAGGGAGCTGGGGATGTTTAGCCTGGAGAAGAGAAGGTTAAGAGGTGATATGATAGCCCTGTTTAAATATTTGAAAGGATGTCATATTGAGGAG
>NW_024847677.1:0-1003 GCF_019175285.1 Sceloporus undulatus
TGTATGGGAGGAGGCTCTCCCGCAAGTAGTCAGGACCCAAGCCATGGAGGGCTTTAATGGTTAAAAGCAACACTTTGTATTTGCCCAGAAACTAATGGGCAGCCAGTGGAGGGATTTAAGAACTGGTGTTAAATAGGGTTCAACTGCATTGGAAACAACATTTTTTGAGAGGGGAGGGGAGTTTTCTCTGGAGTCCTGAGAGGAGGGCGTCTGGGGAGGAGAGAAGAGCCAAAGTCTAGGCCAAAGCCAAGAGGAGGGAGACGGAGGGACCTCAAAATTCTGGCAATCCCCTGTCAACCTGGGAATTAGGTTTAGAGGTCCTGCCTTCATTCCAAACGCCTCTGCCCTGGTCTTGAAGGGAGAGAAGAACCAGCAGTACCTGCTTGACTTGATCCCCTTCCTCACTGCCATTCCCTTCTCTTTTGTGTCGTGTCTTTTTAGATTGAAAGCCTCAGGGGCAGAGAATTGTCTAATTAACTATCTGTAAGCTGCCCTGGGATCCTTTGTGGCTGAAGAGAAAAGAATAAATACTCTAAATAAATAAATATACAAAATAATAACAAACAAGCTTCATTTATATACCACTTCATACCACGTAAGCAATGTCTAAGTGGTTTACAACTGTAAGGTAATTTCCCCCAACAATCTGGGTATTCATTTCAGCGACTTCAAAAGGATGCAAGCCTGAGTCGAGCTTAAACCTTTTTGCTGATCTTGAAATCGCAACCTAATGGTTTTTGAGTGAGTGGCTGCAGTACAGGCATTTAACCACTGTGCCACCAGGACTCCTGGTTATAGCATTAGCAATATAGCATGTACATTTCTGTACCGCTTATCAGTGCACTCAGCACTCCCTAAATGCTTTACAATCTGTAAGCCAATTGCCCCAACAAGCTGGCTACTCCTTTGACTGACCTACGAACGGATGGAAGGCCGAGTGGACCTTGGAGCCTTGCCTGGGATCGAACTCACAACCGTGGCTGCAGCACTGACCTTTAACCAC
>NW_024847678.1:0-1003 GCF_019175285.1 Sceloporus undulatus
CTGTAATTGGACTGACATCAAAAAACAGTCAAGCAGGGCAGATATTTGTACTGTAATTGTTTCTTGGGGTCAGAAACCAAGTGTTCAAAAAGGTTTCTATCATTTTAGAAAGATTATTGGGGGAGAGAATGATTTGAAACCAAACTGAATACAATGGGTGCTTGGTGGAAATATCTCAGACAAAAAGGATTAGCACACTGGCTCTTGGTCTTTCTTGGCTCTGAATTCCTATTGCGTTCAAAAGCCAATATACAGCGCAATCTGAGGGTGACGCTCCCAGATGCAGCTCAAGAATAACATAGCAGAGTATGGAAACAAATATCCAGATATAGATATTGGCAATACACTGGCCACTTTTCACTTAAAAATAAATCAGAAACACAATTGGTTTCATTTAAATCCTTGGAGATTTTCTCTCTTGAGTTGCAAAATAATACAAATATTTGCAAGCTCTACTCTGACTTCCATCAACTTTACCATCTCTTGTACACACAACTCCAATCCACACCAATCTGCATGTGATCTGTATACTCTATTGGTTGTGAGTCATCTCCTAGAGCCAAACAGCATGAAGGGACCTCTGCAGTTAGCTTGCATCATGCCATGTGCTCTGACTCAACACTCTATAGCAGTCTCACAGGAAATGATGCCACTTTCCCATTAAAATAGTTTTACATATATTTAATGGAATATTTTTCAACGGCCTGACTATCTGCTTCTACTGATTTCCTCATGGCAGTTCCCCTTCAATCTCTTCCTTGGTAGCTCCTATGAGTAAGGATACAATCGTTATATGGATTTGGGGGCATCCAGAACAGGGTCATGCTCAGGTCACTCACACCAACTTTATTAATCTAATCTGAAATGGGGAGGGGTGAACGTGGGCTAAATCTTGGGGTAACATCTTCCTCTCTTAACACTGAGATTGTCTTGTCTGTCATTTTCCTTGTTTACAGAATCACTTGTCAGTCATGAGAGAATCCACACAAGAAAGAAGTCACAT
>NW_024847679.1:0-1003 GCF_019175285.1 Sceloporus undulatus
ATGTCGATGCTCAAGCAAAGATCATCTACTAAGGCGACCATAACAGTTTCAACTCCGTATCCCACCCTGAAGCCAGTTTGAAATGGGTCCAGATAATCCATTTCATCCAAGACCGCTTGGAGTTGAAGAGCAACTACCCTCTCAATCATGTTGTTTAGAAATATAAGATGGGAGACCGGTCTGTAATTGTTCATCTCCAAGGGATCTAGGGAGGGCTTTTCCATAAACAGCCGTAACACCGTTTCTTTTAAGCATGATGGAAAATCGCCCTCCCTAAGAGATGCATCTATGACATATCTCAGGTAAGTCCTAAGTGCATCTCCTCCTTGGAGGACCAGCCATGAAGGGCAAGGGTCCAGAGGGCAAGTTGTCTTCTTCTCATTTCTAAGAGCTTGACCACATCCTCAGTACTCACAGATTCAAATTGATCCAGTATGATCTCATTCACAGAGTCACTGGACCCCTGACCTATGACCTCTGCAATAATGCTGGCATCCAAGTCAGGTCTTAGCATTTAAAGCAGGGGTCCTCAAACTCCAGCCCTCCAGATGTTTTGGACTTCAGCTCCCAGAATCTCAGATCATTGGCCAAGATGTCAGGGAGAGCATTATGAGGTAGGAAGGAAATTTGCATGTGGATGGTGATTGGCTGAGGGACAAAGAGGAAGGAGGAGCCTTTGTGGGGCTCTGGAAGTCTATTCAGATTGACTGTAGACTACTGAGGTAGGAAGGAAATTTGCATGTGTGTGGTGATTGGCTGAGGCTTCTGGGAGATGAAGTCCAAAACCCCCTCCCCTCCATGGCCATGCTTCTCTCCAATGGTCCCCACGGCGTCTATTCTCATAATAACCCCCCAAGTACCTGGGACCCAAGGAATCTTCCTAGTAGGGGGCAGGGAATGAAAGAGGGAGAGGAGACCTGGCAGGCCCCCTGCCTTTCTTTGGGAGAAGAAGAGGCGTTTCCTTCCTTCTTATAACCCCCCAAGGGCCCCCCAGAAGACCCTC
>NW_024847680.1:0-1003 GCF_019175285.1 Sceloporus undulatus
ACAACAATGAAAGAACTAGAAAATATCCTAAAGTATAAAGATATACAACTGAGTATTAAAGTTAAAATCATCCAAGCCATTGTATTTCCCATCACCATATATGGCTGTTAGAGTTGGACAGTGAAGAAAGCAGAAAGGAAGAAAATTAACTCATTTGAGATGGGGTACTGGAGAACTGCACTGAGAATACAGTAGACAGCCAAAAATACAAACAAATGGGTCCTAGAACAGATGAACTCTCCCTGGAAGCCAAGATGATGAAACTGGGGCTGTTGCACTAAGGTCACATCATAAGGCAGCATGATTCATTGGAAAATACAATAATGCTGGGAAAGGTAAAGGGCAGTAGAAAGAGAGAAAGACCTCCTTCCAGATGAATAGACTCAGTCGGCAAGGTCACAGGCCAAAATCTACAAGATCTAAGCAGAGCAGCGGAGGATAAGAGGGGCTTGGAGATGTGTTATATATAAAGTCATTATGAGTGAGGGTTGACTCAAGGGCAGTTAACAACAAGAACAACATTAAGCTAATGCTTATAGGCATTTTTTTCTGGACTGTTTTGCTGTTTCTCTGAGTGCACTGGCTGGATCAAAGCTCAAGATAGAAGGTAAAATAAGAAAAAGAAAGTGTTTCAACATATAGCTGATTATGTATCTTTTTCAAAGTGTTCAGAGAGGTATGTCTCCTTGCCTTATAGGATCTGCTCAGTTATTCACAGTGGATTGAATTGCTGTTGCCAAAAAAAAAAAAAAAGGATTTGAAATCTGGAGATCTCCAGCACTTTTCTTGATTAAAATACTTTTAAAAACAATTTCTGAGTTTAATTAAATCTACTAAGAACTTCTTCAGTGAGCTTTGAAAGGATTACTTAAATCCCAAAAGGAGGAGTAAAAAAGTATGAATGGGAAATGGACCCTCCCTTTCATTGGTTTTCAGAGAGGTGCCTATTCATTTTCTATTATTATTATTATTATTATTATTATTATTATTATTATTATTATTA
>NW_024847681.1:0-1003 GCF_019175285.1 Sceloporus undulatus
GACAGTGAAGAAGGTGGATAGGAAGAAAATCAACTCATGTGAGATGTAGTGCTGGAGAAGAGTTCTGAGGATACTATGGACAATCAAGAAGACAAACCACTGGGTTCTGGAACAGATCAAGCATGAACTCTCCCTGGAAGCCAGGATGACTAAACTGAGGGTGTCATACTTTGGGCACATCATAAAATGGAACAACTCACTAGAAAAGATGAGAATGCCAGGAAAGATAGAGGGTGACCTCGTGCCAGATTCAATCAAAGAGGTCACAAGCCTGAGCAGAGCAATGGAGGACAGGGAGTCTTGGGGATATCTCATAGATGGGGTTGCCATGAGTTGAGATTGACTTGAGGGCAGTTATTAACAACAACAACAAAACAAAAAAGCAAAACAAAACAAGAAACATATATTTTCAAGAAGGGTAAAGTCTTCTTTTGAGAAAATGTGCAACATGTACAGAGGAGGAATGTGAAACATTTACTGCAAAACATATTTTGACACAATCCCCAAGTGGTTTGTTTAAGAAAATGTTCTGTGAAATTTTCACCCAAAAAGTGCTGAAATGAGAAATAAAAATAAATATAAAATAATAGTTACACATTCATACTTTTGTCTAGTAAGGAGAGGTTTTTATTCATTTATTTAAATTTATTCTCCCATGGAATAATTCATTCAAGTTATTATTTACATTTTTGTAGTGTACCTAATGTGAAGCTAGATAATTTAAGGAATAAAAATCACCAAGAATTTAACATTGGCATTAATCAACAGCTAAAGAATCAGAGGGCTAATGTACACAATTAAAACATTCCTTATTCCAGCTGAATAGAATGTGATTTGGCCATACATGATTTGCAGGAGTTCAGGCTTTTTGTGTCCCTCTCCAAAAAAAAAAAAAACCTCCTTAAACTCCACAGAAAAAGGTTTTGTGGAGCATCTGTAGAAATCCACAGAAATGCGCACTATTGCATGTATGGTTGTCTGTCTACTCATGCATTCTAATGGC
>NW_024847682.1:0-1003 GCF_019175285.1 Sceloporus undulatus
CTTTAAAATCATCTCTTCTTCTGGGCACAACTCTTGAGGTTGTACTAAGTGTGACTTAACTATATACTATCTCAGCCCCTGAGTCACAAAAACCCCACACCCAGTTCTCATTTATTCGTATCAATTCTCTATGTTCTTCGGTTTTTAACTCTTGAGGCAAATTTGTTACCAATAACCAGGGTTTTGGAGACATCTTCCTATTAGCGTCTGTTACTGTTCCAACTGTCGTTTCTATGGCAGTGCCCGCCTCAGGCTGTTCTCTGCCCACATTCTTTTCTACCCAGCCCTAGTGACTTTATACAATAAGCGGATTTTATGTTAGGTCGGGAGTCTCCCTTAACTATTGTTGGACAGTTATATCGCAGGTGACCTAACTTCCCACAGTCATAACATTTTTTTGGATTGTCACTGTACCCATCCTTTGACCCACTGTCTCCTTTATATTTCTCAGGGTCATTTACTCCTGTGGCTATCCTTTTCCTCTCAACTTCAGGGCTTTTCTTTCCTTGTCCATGTTGGAATTTTTCCCCCTGATCATACCTCTCTTTTGAGGTCTGCCAATTTTTGGAACATTTCTGTTCATTTTCTGTCAATTTCCCCTCGGTCCGGGGCCATTTTCTATCATCCCCCCTTATTAAGGCCAAGGTATCAATTATTTTGGCCGCCTCAGCTACGGTTTTAGGTTGTCGGTCCTGAACCAACCACCTATAGTCTTGGGAAATGACGTTATAGAACTGTTCTAGTCCTATCAGATTTTGTAGTTCATCTTTAGTTGTTATTTTAGACCCCTCAATCCAACTTTTTAATAAGTAATCTAACCTACAACCTAGCTGAGTATATATCTCATCGCCTTTTCTTTTAATGGCCCAAAACTCTCTTCTGTGATGTTCAGGAGTTAACCTAAATCTCTGTTTGACCATCTCTTTGAACAGAGTATAATTTTGGGCTTCTTCTGTCCTCATTTCAGCATAAATTTCTGTCAGACCACCACTAATCTGTGACC
>NW_024847683.1:0-1003 GCF_019175285.1 Sceloporus undulatus
TGCCGAGTACGCCTTCTTGACCAGCCCATACACCTTTTTTTTTTTTTGTGCCTCCCGGTCGACAGGGGAGGTGGCCTGCTTCGGGACGAAGCTGTGTTGGGCTCCCTCCACGATGGCAGAGTTCGGCCTAAGGTGTTCGGCCAACCAAGGGCCACTCGCCGGGGCGACTCTGTAAAGCGACTCTACTTTGCGGGAGGACGCAGACCGGGCGGCTGGAGAGTTCCAGGACCTCTTCACGATGGTCTGGAGAGAGGAAAGGAGAGGCAGGCATGGCGGAGTGGGGACTGGTCCATGCACCCGACGCTCAACCGGGTTCTCGGCGTCGTCCTCCGCGGATGCAAGCTCGATGTCGAGGGCCCTCGCCATTTTGACCACGTGTTCAGTGAAGGACCTGACGTCAACCGACGGAGAAGACGGCTCTGTCCTCTGAGGGGAGGCTGAGCCCGAGAGGACATCCTTGTCCGAGGGTGCCTCCGAAGGTGGCAGCGGCTCGTTTTCGGAGTCCAGGTCAGAGGAGAGAGGATCCGTCACTCTGACCTGGGATCTCGGGCGGGCTGGAGCAAAGTCGACTGAGGACCGGGAGCGTCTGCGGGGTGGAGACGGCGACCTCTCGCGTCTACGGGGTGGAGACGGCAACCTCTCGTCGACCGACACGGTCGGGACCGATCTGGACTCATAGAAGAGGTCTGGGACGTCTTGTCCGCGGGGCAAGTCGTCCTCATCATCGGTTGCCGGGTGGGAGGTCGACCGATGCTCCGGGGAGCGAGGAGGCGCGGTGTCATCCGTCCCGTGGATGAAATCCATGGTCAGAGGAGGCAGAGGTGTGTCCGGTAGAGGTATGTCCGGTACCGGGGTCCCCTGGTCTACTGGCGTTGGCTCCAGGTCGCGGTGGGCCGACGAAGTGGAAGCGCTAGCCTGTCTGGAGGGGGAGCGCTTCTTCCTTTGCCCTCGGTGGGTCGGTGGTGGGCCGATCCCTGGAGGGCTTGGCCTTTTTAGGGGCAGG
>NW_024847684.1:0-1003 GCF_019175285.1 Sceloporus undulatus
GTGGAGGGACCTTTCTTCTTTCCAAGTCCTTTGGAGGAGATTTTTTTAGAAAAGGTATGAGAACAGTCTGACAAATAAATACAATTTTATCTCAGCAAATTAAGTGAAACTCAGAAGAAGCATCATAGGATCTATCAGGGAGAACTCTCTTCATCATGTAAACTTTTAACAGGTTCGCTAGTGGTCAAGTTGAAGGCAGTTCTTCATTGGTCTGTGTTCAAAGGAGGTTTGTCATAGGCCATCTCCACTGTATGACTGTGGATGAAAAGCCCACCAGCCTCTATGCCTAGAAAAGAAATTGAGGGCACCTTCCTGATAGGATTTTTCTTGAACTGCCTCCCAAATAATATGTCTTCTGTGAAAGATTACAAGCCTTGTGTTTTTTAAGGAGCAAAACTGTGTCTAAACATGGCCATGGAAGAGGTTCATACATTTCTAAATGGAGTTGAGAAAGTGGAAGGAGACACAGTTTTCTCCTTCTCTCGTCTTGCTTGATCTTGGGGTCATTTAGTGGAGATGGGAAATTCAGGACAGACAATAGCAAAACAAAAACCACATTTCACACAGTTCATGTAAACCTTGACAGAATCTGACTTCCATATTATTGGGGCATTGAATTTCCTCCAGGTTTTCATCCATGGGGCTGGAGCCCATTTCCAAAATAGAGGCAGCACCAGAGAGAGCTCAGACTGAAAGACAGAGCAGATTCACCAACCCACTAACATGGAAGTCTCCATTCACTACTGTCTATGTGACATAACTCCAAGCCATTGTCCTCCAATGTCCTCTTTCCCTCCCAGTTAACATTCGTAGATTATCCCTTACAGATCTTGGAGAACGAACTTCCAACCAAAGGAAGAGCAGTATCCTTTTTTTTAGTAGCATGTGTTCTTTTTTAAAAATGCCTTTGTTCAACCTTTCTTTTGTATTCTAAGCCACCTTGAGACCCATCCATAGGAGAAAGGTGGGATGTAATAAATAACACAACCATACAGTTCAAGGA
>NW_024847685.1:0-1003 GCF_019175285.1 Sceloporus undulatus
GGGACCTGGTTTCTGATATTAGTGAGGATCAAGTGCCAGGGATGAGCATGAAAACAGCCTCTCCAGAGCCAAAAAAGGCTGGAAGAGGGGCTACAAAAGCCAGAAAACCTGCTCAGGAATAGGCTGAGGACCATTTAGGGCAAAAAGCATTAATCTCCATGGCTCCTTCCCACAGAATTCCAAAATTGGCAGTTTAAGATTGGATATTTAGAGTTCTTACAAAATGGAGAACAAAAGTTCCTCACTAAAACTAGAAATTCCAAGATTCCACAGGAAGTTGTTATGACAATTAAATTACGTGTGAAAGGGAACTAGGAATGGTAGTAGAGCACAAGCTGAATATGTGTCAACAGTGTGATGCAACAGCTAAAAAGACCAATCTGATCCTAGGCTGTATCAATAGGAGTATAGTGTATAGCGGAGCTAGACTCAGGAGAGAAAAGCTGGGAAGACTACATTGTCCATATAGCTCTTTCTCTCTCAGTCTGTGTGTGTGTGTGTGTGTGTGTGTGTGTGTTTGTCTCTGCTGTTCTTATGGCTGTGAATGGAGGTGAGGACTGGGGAGAGAAGAAAGTGTCAATTTTGGGCAAATTCAAAACTTCTGTGCATCAAAGAGTCCAGTGTATTGAAATAGCAAAGAACTTTATTGAGAACACATAGAAAGAATCCAGTGTTTAAGCCAGAACTGCCCACTCAAGCCAAACTATACATTAAAACCCCAAAACCTAAAACACTACCCTCTTTCCAGCCTAGCCTCCATCTCCAATTCCTACAGTCTATGCCCCACAGGTAACAAGACCCCCTTTGCCACCCCCAGAAACTAACCCCCTTCCTGTTAATATCATTCCCATAACTATTCGAGCCAGCTGCAACAAATCCCATCCCTCTATTTCGCTAACCTATACTACAATCTCCAGTCAAATATATAAACTATGATCTATACTAACAGCAATGAAAACCTAAACTTAACAAAATATAACTTTAAAACATAAACAGACTTATC
>NW_024847686.1:0-1003 GCF_019175285.1 Sceloporus undulatus
AACCCGCCTTGATCTCTGGAAAGGCGGGCTAGAAATAAAGCTTTTATATTATTATTATTATTATTATTATTAGCATCATTATTGTTTGTAAGAGATATAAAGCCTATTGCTTTCTAGATACTCACACACACACACACACACACACACACACACAGACACAGAAAGAGCAAATAAGAGAAATAAGGGAAAGGAAATACATAAGCTATAACTATGGGTTAGGTATATACAATGCTTTCAGTTGTTTTAAACTAATGTTTTTAAGTGGTTTGTACTTAACGCTTTTTCAATTTTTGTATTTCAGGATGTTTTTAGTTGTATTGTTTTAATGTAGGGTATGAGCCTCTGCATCCCTTATTAAAGAAAGCAGGATATAAATTAAATAAATACATGCATATATAAAAGGTATATATTTTTCCGGCCTGAGAGGGAGTGATCAAGCAGACCCAGCTCCATCAAGGCTAGCCTGAAGGAAGAGACTCCTCCCTCCTTAACTGTCATCTTCCGGCCCGAGACAGAATGATCAGGCAGACCCAGCTCTACCAGGGATATCCTGAAGAAAGAGGCTCCTCCCTCCTTAACTGTCATCTTTCGGCCCGAGAGGGAGTGATCAGGCAAACCCAGCTCCATCAGGGCTAGCCTGAAGAAAGAGGCTCCTCCTTCCTTAACTGTCATCTTTTGGCCCGACAGGGAGTGATCAGGCAGACCCAACTCCATCAGGGCTAGCCTGAAGAAAGAGGCTCCTCCCTCCTTAACTGTTATCTTCCGGCCTCCTATTCCCTTCCAGCTATGTTCTGACTGTGTGGGGGAGAGGCTTGCATACCCTAATGAAGTTGTGAGCTATGCTGGCGGTGGTATAATAGGGCCTCCCATGCCAGACAGGTCACAACTGAATGGTCCGACCAAAGGGCAGGATGGGCTCTCTAGCCTTATAATAAAATAAATAAAATAATAAAGTTTTTATTTATATCCCGCACCTTCCTTCGATCAGGGCGGCTTACAGTAT
>NW_024847687.1:0-1003 GCF_019175285.1 Sceloporus undulatus
GTATGAATTGAATATTATATACTTACAAATATTGTACCTGAAAGATTATTAATATCTTGTAGGACTTATGTTTCAGTTATATTTTGTTATTTATAGTAAATACCTCCTTGGAGTATCTACTACTCGATGCTCCTTTTACACGTGTCTTGGCTCGGTTGATGCTTGGGAAGATCAGTAAAGAAGTAGAAATAAGGTTCCTTAACTGGTCCCAGTGTAGGTTAAGGGAAATCCTTTTATAATTCACTGTGTGGAGGCAGCGTGATTTAAGGAACTTAAGGGTCTGCTGGGCTAAGAGCCATAATGTCTAAATGTCTAATTAAAAATTTGTAAGACACTCTGATAGCCTTTTGGCTGAAGGGAGGGGTATAAAATTATTATTATTATTATTATTATTATTATTATTATTATTATTATTATTATTATTATTATTCCAGGGCCGCGGTTTGGCTGCTTGGACCACCGGAGATCATCACAGTGAGTCGGTTGGAAAAGCCCATCTCACTCCAGAAAATAAAGGTACTTCAGGAGTTTGCAGTCTATGTCTTTCTGTAATAATAGCTACAAAACTGATAATAGCATTTGGGACATTTAGTCTTTTAAAAACAAATATGGCAGATTTAAATGCTGCTTTAAAACCAAACCACACACTAGCAATAGTCCATTTTGAGAGCCCTTTAACTGCCCTGGCCCAGTGCTAGGGAATCCTGGGAACTGGAGTTTATTGTTGGAGATCGAGAGAGAGAGAGTTAAAGTACGGATCTTGGAAGTTAGTCTCAGAACTGGATACTTTGGTCTATTTATTATTTTAATAGCTTGTATGAACTGAATATTACATACTTACAAATATTGTACCTGCAAGATTATTATTATTATTATTATTATTATTATTATTATTAACCTTTATTTATATAGCACTGGGGAAAACTAATATGCTAGTTAAAAATATGAAGGAAGAAAATATGAAACAGTTAGAACGGGACTCAGGATTTAAAATAGAAAAAAA
>NW_024847688.1:0-1003 GCF_019175285.1 Sceloporus undulatus
AATCATGTGTAAAATACATGTCATAAAAACATCACAAACTATAAACATTCCAATTACAGTAATCGCAGGGCAGTTATGCTGTTATGACCGGAAGTAAACATATATACAGTTATAATTATATATACATGATGTTGACCAGAATGTGCGGGGTGTATACATGCGCAGGTGCATCCATGTCCATGTATAGATACCCACATATTTCTCCATGCATTTGCTTATGTTTAAATTGTACGCAAGTAGAAGAGTATATATAAATGTGTTTACATACATATATATATATATATATATATATACAGTGCTACCTCGGGTTACGAAATTAATTCGTTCCGCCGCTGCGTTCTTAACCCGATACATTTCGCAACCCGAAAAGGCTTTTCCGAAGCACGGCTAGCGGCTGGAAAGCCGCTAGCCGCGCTTCGCATTTGAATTTCGTGCCGAAATAAATTTCGTAACCCGAAAAAAATATCGTAACCCGGAACAGTTTTTTCCAATCTAACTTTTTCGTATCCCGGAAATTTCGTAACGCGATCAATTCGTATCCCGGGGTACCACTGTATATGTGCGTGTGTATCTATGGGTATTATATGCAAGATCTATAGACTTGAAACATTCCATATAAGTGTGTGTGTGTGTGTGTGTGTAGGATCTTAAAAGTATAAGTCTGAGTGCACTTAGATAGAGATGCCTCCATATATATATATATATACACACACACACACACACACACATACACACATACAGATGTACAGATGTCTATGCACAAACACAAATGCCACATCCATCTGTTGTAGTCCATTGTTCTTGTCCGTTGTTCCAGGTGATGCTGGAGAAGAGGCCCTGCCTCCAACGGAACCAGAGGCTGCAGGCGATGACCCAGCCCCCATATTTTAAACCAATCCTTACGGCTGGCAGTGGATCATAACTCCAAGGCCTGTCTCTTATAGTGGAATCGTAATGGGTTAACAAAGGAAGTGTGTCCCCACTGCTTGGTTAGTTCTCTTTC
>NW_024847689.1:0-1003 GCF_019175285.1 Sceloporus undulatus
ATTGGTACTGCATCATTTTGGGAGATGTATCTGTCTCATAGCATGTTAGACTTCAGTAGAGAGTAGTAACCACCTTTGAATTCGTTTAACTCAAATCTCCTTTGGTGTCCTTCAGGTAATGCTCTCTGAAATACTGAACTCAGGCAGTGGCAGATAAAATTCTAATCTAGCCTATGCCTTATTAGCACAGTGGGATAACCAATGGGGATGAAATATGATCAAAATGGTACAATGTTTAATTGAAAATTTTCTACGATATGTTTGAAAACATTGTTGACAATGTTCCAAAAATACTGCAGAAATATTCCAGGTTGGGACCACTTTAATTGCCCTAGTTCAATGCTAGGGAATCCTGGGAATTATAGTTTATTATGGCAACAGAGCTCTCTGACAGAGAAGGCTAAATGTCTCACAAAACTACAGTTCCCAGAATACCCTATCATTGAGCCAAGGCAGTTAAAGTGGTCTCTGACTAGATTATTTCTGCAGTGTGTTTCAGACCAAGGTAAACCATTAAAATGATCACAGCAATAGCTATATTTATCAAAATTAACAAAGCAACTCAGTATGGTTAATTTTTTAATTAAATACTAGTACTGTTATACATTACTAGTTTGAGGAAATATATATTACAAATATGACCCAATTTGAGGGACTATGTAAATTTCAACATTTATATAATTCCTGCTCAGACTAATACTATTATGAATCCTACAAACCTCTAAATATGGAGTCTGTTTGTTTTTGAAAAATAACATTCTGGTTTCTGTATGAATGTAAAGAACATTTATGTTCAGGTCCACCAAATAATTATACACATTTAACATACATGTTTCTCAAAAACTATACAGTAATTATAATCCTTTTCAAATGATCTATGTGATTACTGAATGCTATCAGTTCAAGTAACAGTTTACAGAACATTTCACACACAGTACCTCTAACAGAACATTTCGCAGTGCATTGAACAATCTGCCACACATTTGTTAAGCTTCTCACCTGC
>NW_024847690.1:0-1003 GCF_019175285.1 Sceloporus undulatus
TGATTAGTCATTTTTTATCATCAAAATACCTGTCTTAATCCAAAAAAACTGTGGCCAAGACCTTTCCTGCTAAGTTTTGAGATTTGAAGTTCTTCTCTTCTGTGAGAATTTGAATGTCAGAGCATGGCATAAAGGGCAGAAGCCTCACCTTTTGTTATCTTTTGTTTTTCAAAGCAAAGCTGTTAATGAGCAAAGTTGGTGGGGGAATCAGCCTTTGGAATCACCCTAACAAAGGAAATAGCCTCCAGGATGAATGGTAGCTTTTCTTACACAAAATATGCAAATGCTGGCCATCCGAGAGTCAGCTGAAAGTTTTTCTCTCCCCCTCATTTCGAAATGACTAACCATCAAGATTCTTACTCATTGATAGAGAACTGCTCAGAATTTCCTCTCTCTAAAATGTTATCAAAATTGTCGAATTAGGCATATTTCTCCTAATTTTCGAATTTTGGAGAATATTCTTTACATCCCTAACCAGGATGGATGACTAAGGAACTTTCAACCGAGCTAAGTTTGAAACGGAAGATGTGTAAGAAATGGAAAAGGGGGGAAATCACGAAAAAGGAATTCAAAGAAATAGCAGGCATGTGTAGGGGTAAAGTCAGAAGAGCTAAAGCGCAGAATGAACTCAGGCTTAGTAGAGAGGTTAAGAACAACAAAAGGGGCTTTTTTGGATATGTCCGCAGCAAAAAGAAGAAGAAGGAAACAATAGGGACACTATGTGGAGAAGATGGCAAAATGCTAACGGGGACAGAGAAAAGGCAGAGTAACTCAACACCTTCTTTACCTCAGTTTTCTCAGAAAAGGCAAAGGGTGCTCAATCTGAAGATAATGGAGCAGAGGACAGAATAGGGGAATTTCAGCACAGAATAAGTAAAGAGATAGTAGAGGAACACCTTATTAATCTAAATGAATTTAAGTCTCTGGGACCAGATGAACTCCATCCAAGGGTATTAAAAGAACTGGCAAATGTAATATCGGAGCCATTGGCAATAATCTTTGA
>NW_024847691.1:0-542 GCF_019175285.1 Sceloporus undulatus
TTGGTCCCAGAGATCCCTTTCTGCTCATGCAAGGGACAAGCACAGAGACATTCCCTGCCTGGCAAAGCCAAGGGCCATTCCCTCCTCACCCTCCTTCCAGCTGCAAGACCTTCCAGCAGCACCAGCATCAATGGAGGATGGAGGGAGACTGGGAAAGAGTCACTGTTCGAAGCAATGGACCTTCTAGGAGCCTCCTTTTGTAAAGCCCAATGACCACTGCTTCTTGTTTCTCCTGGGAACCCAGAGGCAGACGTCCACCAGTTTTGGGTAGCCTTATTCTTGAATGTTTTCCGAATAATAATAATAATAATAATAATAAACCATTCACCTTTTAAATTATTATGATGATGTGCCATGTGCAAAGTGGGAGGCCACACCCCTCGGAAATAGGCAGCCAATGGGATCGGAGGAAGGTCCAGGTAAAGGGAAAGAGGCCACGCCCCCTCAGGAATGGGGAGCCAATGGGAAAATCACATTAGTCCCCATAGACTTTGGTTTTATCAATCAAGAACATTCCTAATACAATGCTTCCCTCTTGTGGA
>NW_024847691.1:642-1003 GCF_019175285.1 Sceloporus undulatus
ATAAAGAACATTCCTAATACAATGCTTCCCTCTTGTGGATACTCAGGAAACTGCAGCCTCTTTGGGCTTCTCACCAACTTCTATCCTGGAGCGCCATCTGGTGGCCACTCTTGGCAATGCACTAATCATGGTGTTTCCCATCTATTAGAGTTTGCATTTACTGATTAAAATAAATATGACTCCTGTGAGGCTTCCGTTAAAATAATCTTTATTAATTTTTCAATACAT
This sequence comes from Sceloporus undulatus, assembly GCF_019175285.1. Classification (NCBI taxonomy): domain Eukaryota; kingdom Metazoa; phylum Chordata; class Lepidosauria; order Squamata; family Phrynosomatidae; genus Sceloporus; species Sceloporus undulatus. The sequence continues at coordinate 871 of NW_024847691.1, forward strand.
AACACTTAAGGAACACAAAGTCTAGTTCATATACTTATGTCCCGTTGATCTTCATTTTCTTTACTTCTTTTCTTCTCGCTGTTTCATTGAGTTGCCTCTTATATATTTAATTCTTTTCTTGCAAATAATTCTA
>NW_024847692.1:0-1003 GCF_019175285.1 Sceloporus undulatus
GTTTGGCAAGAAACCCTTTAGCAATCAAAGGCACAGAAAGCAGCATCGTGCTGGTGACATACGCAGGTGACATATGCCTCCTTTGGCCCGATGCAGAGGTGGGCATCCTCATCCTCCCTCTGCACCAAACAAAGCTCCTCAGACACAGCATAGACTCTCTCCAGCTCCCCTACACAACAGATACTCCATAGCCTGTTATAGACTGCCAAAATAAGGCTGCTTCGGGTCTCTTTGGAGGTATGCTATTTAAATGATGCATAGGTCCTAAGAGTCCGGAGGTCGCACCAAAGCCACACTCCATTCCTAAGCACCGGAGTGCAGCTTTGGTGCAGCTTCTGGATTCTTAGGATACATGTATCATTTAAACAGCATACCTCCAAAGAGACCCCAAGCAGCTTTATTTTGGCAGTCTGTAACAGGCCCATGACTTATTTGAGTGGTGTGGGTTTAGGGGATGAGGAATTGGAGAGGGACTTGGTTATGTCCCTGTACCTAGATGTTAAATGAGTGCATCAAAAATAAATAAATAATCTGCTGACACCTCCAGAAGTCCCCAGTGCTTTTCCCCATCATTAGCCCCTTTCCCAAGAAGGCTGCATCCGCACTATAGAAATAAAGCACTTGGACACTCCTTTAACGGCTCAGTGCTATGGAATCCTGGGATTTTACCTTTGGACATTTAGCCTTCTATGCCAGAGAGCTCTCATGCCACAACAAACTACTAATCCCAGGATTCCATAGGATTGCACTAGAAGAGTTAACACACTTTACAACTGGATTATATTTGAGTCAGCTGTAAAAGGTTAGAAGCACCCATGTCTTGTTTTTACCCTCCTAATAATGGTTTTCCTTTAAAAAAAATAAGTAGTTTGTTTTCGTCTCTAATCCTTATTTTTGTTGTTGTTGTTTGTTTCATTCTTGGTAATATGAGTTATTCTGGTCTGTTTCCTTCCTTCTTGCCTGAAAATCTATTAAGAAGAAAACTGAGGAGACTTTTAAAACC
>NW_024847693.1:0-1003 GCF_019175285.1 Sceloporus undulatus
AGGCAATGGTGGCAAGGTTTTTACCAGAGGACCTCAATGTGTGGGGCAGATTGTATGGGAGAAGGTGATCCCATAAGTAAGGTTATAACCAAGACCTTGTACTGTGTCCTGAAATTAATAGGCAGCCAATTAAGAGATTTTAATATAGGTGTGATATGGTCACCTCTAGATCTTCCAGTGACCACTCTGGCAGCCATATTTTGGATGAGTTGAAGTTTCATGACTTGGTACAAGGGTAGCTTAGGTAGAGCGCATTACGGAAGTCAAGACGTGAGGTTACCAGAGCATGCATGATAGTTTTCGGGTCTACAGGTTCCAGGAAGGGGCGCAGTTGGCATATCAACCAAAGCTGATAACAGGCACTCCTGTCCATCGCATCTATCTGAGGTGACATCTGGAGCAAGGAATTCAGGAGCACCCCCAAACTGCAAACACAGTCCTTTAGGGGACGTGTGACTCCATCCAGGACAGGTTGACAAACCTCCATACCTGGATTAGGATCTCCATCAAGTACCTCGGTCTTATCTGGATTCAGTTTTAATCTGTTTCTCCTCATCCAGCACATTAATGCCCCAAGACATTCATTCAGAGGGGAGATGCCTTCCTTAGTTGATGCAGAGGTCTGGGGCATAAAGAGATATAGTTGAGTGTCATCAGCATATGATAGCACTCCACTCCATGTCTCCAGATGCTCTCTACCAGCGGTTTCATGTAGATGTTAAACAGTATTAGTGACAGGATGATGCCCTGAGGAACGCCAAATTTAAACTCCCTTTGAAAGGAACAACTGTCCCCAAGCATCTCTGTCTGGAATCTGCTGGAGAGATAGGACTGGATCCACTGCAATGCATTGCCCCCAATCCCCAATTCCCTCAGGCTTTCCAGAACGATATCATGGTTGATGGTATTGAAAGCCACTGAGAGATCCAAAAGCTTCAACAGGGTCACACTTCATCTGTCGGTGTTCAAGCAAAGATCATCTACTAAGGCGACTATAGCATTC
>NW_024847694.1:0-1003 GCF_019175285.1 Sceloporus undulatus
CTTAGGGAGTTGGGTATGTATCTAAAAGGGAAGCAGGAGCAAGCTTGTTACTATTTCAGAAACTAGGACACCAAACGTGTATTCAAGCTACAAGAAAAGAGATTCCACCTAAGTATTAGGAAGAACATCCTGATGGTAAGAGCTACTTGATAGTGGAATATGCTGCTTTAGAGAGTGTTGAAATCTCCTCCTTTGGAGATTTTTAAACAGAGTCCAGATGGCCATTTGTTGGACTGCTTTGATTATGTATTACTGCATGGCAGGGGCTTGGACTGGATGGCTTTGTTGGTGTCTTCTAATTCTGATTCTACTTAACTAAGTAACTGCTCCTGGACTGACCCCTGACAAATCTGATGAAACGTCCTTCAACCATGCTCTGATTGTTGGCAGAATCACCCTCCTTCTCCCCATGCAGCTGACGTTGGGCAAAGTAGGCAGAGGGTGAGTTATTACCATGGTAATAGTGTCAAAATAGTGACTAAGTAATGTTTGTGATTACAAAATCATTATCTCACCGGTGACATTGGTCCTGTTGTACATCAGTTCTATTGTGCATTGGTCACTTTGCTGGCTCCTCTACATAGTAGTGCAATAGCAGCCCTTTATGGATATAGATATTACAGAACTGCCAAGTTCCTGCAGATGTAAGTCCACTTGCAAAGATGTAAGTCCCCAACAGCTGCTGCTATTATTCTTGTTGTTTTCATGATGGAAAAGCATTTTCTTAGAGTTGAGATACTCAGTGAAAGTATCCCTTTCATACCTCAAATTTCATATGAGAAGGCATAAGCCTTTTTTGGATTGGAAGCACAGCTAGACAGCATGGTACATTGGTTTTGAGACTATGACTCTGGAAACCAAGGTTTTAATCCATAGCACTATTGTAATAATAAATAATAATAAAATAATAAAATCTTTATTTGTATCCCGCCCTTCCAGAAGATCAGGGCGGCTTACAGTGGTGCAACAAGTGCAGACAAAATACAAGATTAAAAACATATAA
>NW_024847695.1:0-1003 GCF_019175285.1 Sceloporus undulatus
CATTCTGTGCTGCTCCTGGCCTTGCTGCAGTGGAACGATTGACAGTTTGAGGGTGGCAACATGCTCCAACGCTGCAATGGTCAAAGGAAGTGTTTAGACTTTGCTTGTTGTTTCTTGCTCCCTTCACCCTTAAATGTAGGGGCCATTCAGACTACATTTTACCCTGGTTCCCAAACTGGTTTAAAAGTTGGAAGTTCACACTCGTGCCGATTTTAACACAAGTCAATCAGGGGCTTGCACAAGAGATCCAGGACAAATCCCCCTTAGCGTGGTTTTTCTGAAAGCGGACTATTGACCCTTCTTTTTTGGAAACAACCGGCTCTTTCCTGCTGCTGGCAAATATGAACTCAGCCCTGGTCAAGATCGGATCAAGTTCAGGGGGTAGATTACCCCAATTGAGGTAAAGGGTAGTAGGAACTTGTTTCTGGGGAGATTCAGTATGGGGCACACAGATCTTCCCAGTTCTATCCAGGGCAAATGAGGGAGTGGGAATGGGGCCTTTGTGAAGGTGGAGGGAATGACCTTCCTGGTGCTGGCCCTCCAGGTGAGCGATGCATTGGGCAAGGAGTCCCTCTCCTCATCGCCTGCAGCTTCTGGTTCCATTGGAGTCAGGGCCTCTTCTCCAGCATCACCTGGAACAACGGACCAGAACAATGGAGAACAACAGATGTATGTGTGCATGTGTGTTTGTGCATATACATAGATGTATATATGTGGAGGCATCTCAGTCTAAGAGCACTCAGACTTATACCTTTATGAGCCTACATATATATAGATAGATAGATGGAACGTTTCAAGTCTATAGATGTTGCATACAACATCCATAGATACATCTATACATACCCATAGATACCTGTCTGAATATGTGCATGTGTACACACATGTATATTATATATATATATATATATATATATATATACAGAGAGAGAGAGAGAGAGAGAGAGAGAGATATGCAAGCACATGTAAACATATATCTTGGATCATATATATATATATATATATA
>NW_024847696.1:0-1003 GCF_019175285.1 Sceloporus undulatus
TCAGAACTTTTAAGCAGCGAGGGGCATTGCTTTCCTTCCACTTCTCTCTCTCTCTCTCTCTCCTTCTCTTTCTTTCCTTCCCTCGCTTGATGCCAGGTTGTGACAGATGCCGAGAGCAGCGTGTCTTGGTTGGGTCTTTGCACCTCCATCGAGGCGCGATCCAAAGGCAGCGTGTGCGTATTTTTAGCCACAGCCACCGAAACCTCCGGCTGGGGAGGGGATCAGTGAAGATCCAGTCGAGCAAAGGAGGATCGCTGCCTCTTAGCAGTCAAGTTTAATTTCTCAGGCTGGGAATAGCCCAGTTTGACACTAGTTCAAGTGCCAGGGCTCAAGGCTCTGGAATTCTGGGAACTAGTGTCACACTAGGCTATTTCCACAGCCTTCGACCCTTTCTCTATTTGTGACTCCTTGCTCTGACAGGCAGGGCACCCCATCTTCCAGAGTCATTCTGTTTCTGATCATGTCGGAGCAGCTGGTGCACACGTGGACTCCCTTCACACTTTCATTGAAGAAAAAAAAAACCACACACACACACACACATATACAACCCATCGGGTGCTCTCTTTCACACACACAGAGACACACGTGCGAGGGGTTGGCGCCAGCAAAGCGGACCCCGAGTGTCTTGCTTGCTCCCCCTCCCTTTCCCCTCCCAGCAATGGCAAAGCTTGGGTCCATGCTCTTCTTCTTCGTTGAAACGCCTTGCTGGCGTTGTTGTTGTTGTTGCTGCTGCTGCTGGGACTCCCCCCTGCCCCCCTTTTCTTAAGAGGAGGTGGCTTCCTTTCCTGGGGCTTGAGTTCTTCTTTTCCAGAGTCTGGTTAAGATGAGATAATCAGATCTTGAGGACAAGCCTCGGAATGAAAAAGAGAAATGGAGCTGCCTGTCGTTTCAGGGGTGGCCACAAGGCTAGCGCAGCATGCCAGAGGTATAGAGGCTACCTACACACACATAGTGCAGCATGACAGATATAAATAGACTACACACACACACACACACACACACA
>NW_024847697.1:0-1003 GCF_019175285.1 Sceloporus undulatus
TTCCAGCAAATGAGGAGGAGTTGGTTTGAAATGAGTTGATTTTCTTCCTATCAGCTTTCTTCAGTTCAGCTTTCACAAACATGCATAGATACTGGAAATATGATGGCATGGGTAATCCTTACTTTGATATTCAATGATATACCATTACACTTAAGAATCTTGTGTAGAATCCTTCATAGCTGCCTTTTCAAGCCCTAGTCTACTGTTTTCTTGACTGCAGTCTTCATTTGGATTTATGACTGAGCCAAAGCATGGAATATTTTTAAGTATTTCAATGTCTTCATTTAAAGTTATGTAAATCTTTATCATTCATATTACAAAGAGGTAAGACAGCTGAGCACATCCTGTGGCAGAAAAATCCATTCACTGCAATCATAAAAACCATTTGGATTTTCAAGCGTACACCTTTGGCCTGAAAAGGAGGAGCATGAGACATTTTTCAGTGCAGTTTTTAGCATGGAAACAGTAGGAGAAGTCCCCACTGGCCCCTTTTTTCATAAATCACCTTATAATTTTTAGTCAGTAATTTTCTATCCATCATGACTTATTTTGTCTTGTTCAGTCTGTATTGAATGCAGAAGTGTTAAAGTTGCAAACACCAGTAGGAGCTGGCAAGTGATGCAGTTATCTGGAGGGTCAAGGGGCCTCAGTGATATATAACCAAAGTTTATGAAGAGAGCTATTCTTTTCTTGTAATGTCAAGTCAAAGTAAACTGTTCACATGGAGAGCTCCAAGGAATGCCTCCTGAGTCTGGCTGGTAGTTGTAGGGGGATGGGATGCTGCTCAAGGGATGGAGAGATGTCCTCCCACATGCCGACTGACTGCAAACAAAGAGCATCTCTCTGCCCCCTGAGCCTGACTGGAAGGCATGGGGGCTATGCATGATTTGCGGCTCAGAGGAAGCCCTCCTCACTCTCAGTCACTGTCAGCAAACAAGCCAGGAAAGAGGTCTTTCTGCTCCCTGAGCTGCATCCCAGCCTTCAGCAGACTTTCCAGTCAAGA
>NW_024847698.1:0-1003 GCF_019175285.1 Sceloporus undulatus
TCGCCCCCAGACTTTGGAACGGCCTCCGGATGAGATCCGTCTGCTTACATCCTTAGACAGCTTTAAAAAGGCTATTAAGACAGATCTCTTCCGGCAGGTCTTTCCAGAATAGCCAACCCGGCCTCAGGAAACTCTCATAAAGAGATACTGCTGCTCCCATTGATCACTGTTGTATTGATTATTGTTCTGTTGTTCTCTTGTATAGTTTTGTTGTTTGACCCTTTGGTCAGTTTTAACCTGTATGGTTTTAATTCTTTGCTAGATTTAATACCTTTTTAAGGGGGGGAAGGTACCAGGGATTTGATATGTTGTATATTTTTTAACTTGTTAGCTGCCCCGATTGTTCTCAGAGAGGCAGGATATAAAATATTATTTATTTATTTATTTGAAATGAAAGAAACACCATTCCTTTCTTGCAGGTCAGTGGCTTTGAAAGGAAAACTGGCAAAGATCACAATGCGTGGGTGTTACAATTGGACGACTGAGAGAAAAAAATTTGCACATTTTTCCATACCTACCCTATGGGGGATAATGTGCAAATTTTGTTTTCTCTTAGTCATCCAATTGTAAGGCCCACGCGTTGTGATCTTGGCAAATTTCCCTTTGAAAGCCACCTACCTTAAGGGGAAGGGATGTGGTGGCTTACTGGTTAATACTCCAATTCTGACAATCATAACATTAGACGGCTGGTAGTTTGAAGCAGTGAGCTCCCATCACTAGCCACAGCTTCTGCCAACATAGCAGTTCCAAAGCATGGAAATGCAAGTAGTTAGGTACCACTTCTCAGTGGGAAGGTAACAGCATTCAGTGAGGTCATGTTGGCCATATGGCCACCGGAGACAACGCTGGCCTTTTGACAACGCTTGGACAACGCTGGCCCTTTGGGTTAGTAATGGAGATAAGCACTGTCCCCTACAGTCGGTTACGACTAGACATTCTCACTATGAGTTAGAACACATCCATAAATGATGAGGATATCTGCACCAAGTCAGTCATATCTCAG
>NW_024847699.1:0-1003 GCF_019175285.1 Sceloporus undulatus
AGTTAATATTTTGTTTTGTCTTAACAGAGGCAGACTGGAGCAGAAGCAGCAGGCCTTTCTTCTTTGGACTTGGTGTCCTTAATCCAAATGGCTGCCGCACCTTAAGTTGCAGCTTTGCCTCTTCTTTTGAAAAAGGGGAGCACAATAAATAAATTGTTTAGACAAATATCCCCAAAGGAGTGACTGAAACATCCAACTAGGAGATGGTGCACCTGGCAAATCCTTTTGGTAACCCTCTCTGATCCCTTCAGTCCGAACGAATCATGGAGGGATTAGATCTAACAGTTGTCGGTTTTGACCATTGCTCCTTAAGCACTCTCATGAATTCAGATGGGAAGGGCACCTCATCCCTAGCCAGGGAAGGCTCAGGAAAGGAATCTTTTTTGCCCTTGAGAAGGTCAGTCTCCTCTTGGTGAGGAGTTGGTGGTTTTGTATCCAACTCAAGGACTTTAATGGCCTTCCTTAACAGAACAGGAAAATCGTCAGCACAGAAAAGTCTAGAACAGTGATGGTGAACCTCTTAGAGGCCGAGTGCCCAAACTGCAACCCAAAACCCACTTATAAATTTCAAAGTGCCGTGTCCCTCTGGCTTTCTAGTAACAAACTCTGGCAAACTCTGTGCTGGGGCGACGGCACATATGCCCACAGAAAAGGCTCTGAGTGCCACCTCTGGCACGCGTGTCATAGGTTCACCATCACTGGTCTAGAAGATGAAGACGAAGAAGGCTCAACAGCTTCATCATCATCAGACCACTCTCCTTCCTCTGATTCAGAGGCAGGAGTAGATTGGGATCTGGAAAGGCCTCATCCTAGAGGAGTGTCTCATTTTCTTAGACTTAGGGGACTTGACTCTAGATGGCAGTCTACACTTGTGTTTAAGCTTAGAGTGAGCAGGGCCATCAATGGATGAAGTCTGTTTCCCTCTCTTTTTTGATTGAATTTGAATTTGCCCGCCACAGAGGGTTTGGGTGCAAATTTACCCCTTTCAGATAAGGGAATGGCG
>NW_024847700.1:0-1003 GCF_019175285.1 Sceloporus undulatus
CTTACCTAGTAAAATTTTAAAAGAAAACATTTTGGTGGTGGGTTGAATGCATGGGAGGAAGGAAGGAAATATGGGTGACTGATCAGCAGACTTATAGCTCGTTCTGCTGAGTTTAGGTGACCCATTTCTTTGCAGTTTCAGAATATCTGTTTAAATGCATCCAGCAGATGTGCCAATCCAACAGCTATAAACCTGAATGACCCTGTCATGAAAAATGATCAGTTCTAACTGACATTTTCTCTAGAACTGGGTGATAAAACCCTGGCTTCTACAATCATCTAGAGAACTCAGGGTCATTGGGATGTTGCATCCCAGGACTCTTTCATACGGGAGAATCTCCCTCAATCCTGAATGAAGGAAAAAGTGAGCTCAGTTCGAAATTTTGCAAAATAACGTGGTTAGATATAATTATAATAATAATAAAGTTTTTATTTGTATACCACACCTTCCTCAGATCAGGGCGGTTTACATACATTACATGACACATACAGTACTTTAAAACACAGTATACAGTATACAATAAAATAAAACCAGCAAAAACCCCAATAGCCCGTCCTCATGGCCACGGAAGAGAAGGGAGGCCCACAGGATTTTATGCGGGGAATGCTAGCTGGAAAAAAAAGGTTTTCAAATCCTTTTTAAATTGGGCCAGGGAGGTAATCAAGCGGAGCTCGGCGGGCAGCGTATTCCAAAGGGCCGGGGCGGCGATGGAGAATGTCTGCCTTGTGATGGAAGTAAGCCTAGCCCCCGGCACCTTCAGTAATAGCTGCCCGGATGTTCTGAGGGTGCGGGACGGAATATACGGGGAGAGGCGGTCCTTCAGGTAACCTGGACCCAAGCCATTTAGGGCTTTATAGGTAATCACCAACGCCTTATATTGGGCCCGGAAGCGAATAGGCAGCCAGTGAAGATCTTTCAGCACCGGTGTTATATGGCTGGTCCTGGAAACACCAGTGACTCTTTAGGAACATTGTCTGATTCTTTCATTGCTGGCTTTCCCATC
>NW_024847701.1:0-1003 GCF_019175285.1 Sceloporus undulatus
CAGCGTCTAGAGCCCCACTGAGCATGTGCAAGGGTGCCGATTCGAATCGTAGAACCCTCAAATTATGTTCCGGTGTAGTAATACAATGTGCACCCACTCCCCTTTGCTTGAATCCGCATCATGTGACTTGCTTGGAATTGAACTGACTCCGCTTCCCCCTCAATTTGGAAGGGCAACAGAAAGGCAACCAGGTGTGGTAAAACATCACATTTTAACATGAATTCGCATTGCTACACAGGAGTGACTCCGGATCTGGTGTGAACAAACATGACGTTTCACATTACTAGAACAGGAGTGACTGGGGGTCCGGGGCGCAACCCCCCCCCCCCACGTGTGATAAGGGCCCCTGCAAGGAACAAGGGGAGGGGGGCCACTTACAAAGGGGGAAAGTGCAAGAGAAAGCAGTGCATTATTAAAAGCAGCTGAGAAAGTGGGAAGTTAGAAGGTCTGAAGAAAAAACACAGCAAACTGCACAAACATAACGGTTTATTATCATAAAATTCATTAATAATTAGGCCAGAGCGACGCAACTGAAGCGGAGGCCAAGGCGGGACTCCATTGCCGCCTTCTTCACCATCGGCTCTCCAGCAACAGCGGCGTCGCAGAAGCAGTCAGGCCTGGGCGAGGCTCTTTTCTGCTCTTCCTTCCACTTGCCTAGTCTCAAGACCATTGAACTCTGTCCCCAGTTTTTGTCATTACTTAAAAAGTCACAATAGATCGATTGCAGACTATTTAGGGGACTACGAGACACTGGTTAGATGGAGGGTTTTGAGGTCAATCAAGATATATATCCATCAATGTATGTTTCAGGGGAGGGATTAGATGTCTTCAACGGAGCAGCAATTCAAGTTTTGCAGGGCAATGGAAGATATGGCATTAGCAGGGCAAAAGGTCATTACAGAAGAAGACGTGATAGATGTCTGATATCTATTCCGCCTTCCCTTCGCCCTGCTACCCCAAAAGATCTGGAGAGCATGCCTAACCATTCGCCAAACCTTTCCCT
>NW_024847702.1:0-1003 GCF_019175285.1 Sceloporus undulatus
ATGCCCATCTCCCTCCAAGTGTCCCACCACAGATCTGTCCAAGAACATGTGAAATAAAAGTACACAAGGAAAAAGGTACCAGCCATTTGGCATCGTCTGTCCTTGGACGGGTGAGGGTTCTTCCCATGGCAGACTGAAGGGACCCTTTAAAGTGGCACTCACAGCCTCACCCACCAATCACCACTGCATCCCTGCCACTGGGAGCCAGGGAAGCTAAGGGAGAAGGCTGTCTCCTGGCTGGCGTCCTCTGGCCTCGGGGGGTTCTACAGTCCTGGCCATGCCCCTCTCACAGCTGCCTTGCCTCTGCTGCCTTCCTTGGCCCCTGGAGGAATTGGGGGAGAGAAAGGGTTGCTTCTGGCTTGGCTCAGCTCTCTGCCTGGCTGGCTGGAGGTGAAAGGAAGAGAAGGAAGGAAGGAAGGAAGGAAGGAAGGAAGGAAGGAAGGAAGGAAGGAGTGAAAGTGGCAAGGGAAGAGAAGCATAATGGGACTATTGAAGCCAGGTGGAGGTATCTTGGACCAGACTGATATATTCAACCCCCAGGACTCATTGTAAGAGCTATCACAGCTCACTGTGATGCTTTAAATCAGGGGTCCTCAAACTCCAGCCCTCCAGGTGTTTTGGACTTCATCTCCCAGAAGCCTCAGCCAATCACCATCCACATGCAAATTTCCTTCCTACCTCCGTAGTCTACAGTCAATCTGAACAGACTTCTAGAGCCCTACAAAGGCTCCTCCTTCCTCTTTGTCCCTCAGCCAATCATCATCCACATGCAAATTTCCTTCCTACCTCATAATGCCCTCCTTGACAGCTTGGCCAATGATCTGAGATTCTGGGAGCTGAAGTCCAAAACATCTGGAGGGCCGGAGTTTGAGGACCCCTGCTTTAAATGATAAGACCTTACTTGGATGCCAGCATTATTGCACAGGCCATAGGTCAGGTGTCCAGTGACTCTGTGAATGAGATCATACTGGATCAATTTCAATCTGTGAGTACTGAGGATGTG
>NW_024847703.1:0-1003 GCF_019175285.1 Sceloporus undulatus
CCCCCCCCCCCCCCGCCGGCCTCAGCTGCTCTGCTCAAGTCCTTCAGACTCAGTGCCATGGTCTCCTTGATTGAGTCTATGCATGTAGTATGTGGTATTCCTCTTTTTCTACTACTCTCCGCCTTTCCTAGCATCATTGTCTATTCCAGTGAGTAATGGCTTCTCAATATGTGTTGGAAGTACAACAGCCTCAATTTAGTCATCTTGACTTGTAGAGAGAGTCTGTTCTAGGACCCATTTATTTGTCTTTGACAACCTGTAAAATCTCTTGAGCTTGGAAAGTGGAAATGGGTGAATATACAAACATCCCTCCATATTTGTGGGTTAACCATTTGCAGATTTGGTTATTCATGTATTACTGCATTTGCTACCACCTCCAGTGTTGCCCTATATGCAGCTGAAAATATGTCCTCTCTAGGTCCTCTAGTGCAGTTCTGTGTTCAACTTCTGCTGAAATAATCCTGATTTTCATACTACATTTTAGTAGTGACAAGGCAGCAAGAGAGATTCCTGATGTTGTTTTATGTCCTCTCTAAAGCCAAAGTTGCTTGATATAGTTAAGCCCAGTCAAAAACCCTTGAGGAAGGGAATGGTTATCTCTCTCTCTTTGACAGAATTCCAAGAGAAAAGGGGAGTAGTTGTCTGTGGTGGTGGCAATTCTGCTTCAGAGTTGTACATGAAATGAGCAGTTCATATCTGTCCTCCATCAAGTTGTCTGTATGTGACTGATGATGTAAAAGGGGATGACTTGTTCTCTTGTCTGTCAGACTCAGTGGAAGTTCTCTCCTCATGCCTAATCTTTGTAAAGTCTCTGAGATAGTTATGTATTATACCTTTGTTCTGAGCATTCATCTATAGGAATAGCTGGTTATCATGGGCAATTGGGTTTGTGAACACTGTTTGCAGTGATCTGACTTTCCAGAAAATATTTTGGAAATCTGATAGTGTCCTAAATGTTGGAATAGTAACAAGCTCTACACTTGAGCCATTATAGGGTTAATAA
>NW_024847704.1:0-1003 GCF_019175285.1 Sceloporus undulatus
CACTAAATGAACTGATCCCCACTTTTTCTGGTAGCTCAGTAGGAAGTACTTCCAAGGAAAGAGCTTTATTCTAAATGAGGAATCTTCATAACAAAAGGATATATCTTATGTTTCCCCCAGGGACATTTAGAGATTACAAGTTACAGATACAGTCATTCCAGTCAAATCAAGAAAAAAAATCAAAAGATCCTAATGCAGCTAGCTAATACATTCCCTAATGCAGGGGTAGGCAACCTGCGGCCCGTGGGCCGGATGTGGCCCGGCAAGGCCTTGGGACCGGCCCCTGCCCGGTCCTGCCGCCGATTGCCACCGGAGCCTTTGGCCTCTCACGTGAGGGCGTGGGGCCTTTGGCCTATCAGGAGGAGGCGGGCAAGGGGAGCAAACGGCGGGCAAGGGGGGCAATTGTCTATAGAAGCCTCCAAAACATGCATTTATATTAACATTTTTTTAAAAATCAGCAATTTTATTTGCGTGTCCTCCATTTAAAAAAAAACCTGTCCCCCATTTGAAATTTTTGTCCAACATTTGTCCCGGTTTATTTATGTATTTAATTTTTTAAAAAATTATTTCATTTTTTTTAATTTTATTTTATTTTATTTTATTTTTGGCTTCGGCCCCCCAGTTGTCTGAGGGACAGCAACCCGGCCCCCGGCTCAAAAAGGTTGCCTACCCCTGCCCTAATGCTACTCACAAAACATGTAAATCACTTCCTCTCAACCAAGGGCCATACAGTACAGTGTGCCTGCATCATAAGTGGGCACACCTTATGCAGCTTCCAACATACACTGGAAGCTGCGCCGGAAGAAGCAGTGCCACATGCCGTAAAAAGTAACGGTGTACGTGTCCATGGTGTGTGTGCACCACCACGTCGCCACAAGCACAAGCCCCATTGGCTTTAATGGGGCTCAAGCATACACGGAATTTCCCTTATGTGGGGGGACCAGAATGGACCCCCGAATAAGGGAAGGACCACTGTATATATACCCAAGTCACTTGAATGCCA
>NW_024847705.1:0-1003 GCF_019175285.1 Sceloporus undulatus
AGGAATTCCTGGAACTGAGATACCTCCAGATGCTTAAGATACTTGCCTCTAGTGGTAAACTAGAATGGTTGGAAATTATCCAACAGAATAGGATCCAGAGGATCCAGAGAGAGCTTCTTTAACAAACAGCTACCTTAAGGTTGGATTCATTAGTTATTTCTGTACAGATGCATCTATCACTGTCTGTATTCCACCTGGCTAGACTTTTCCTGTCTGCTTTAATCAGTCAGGAAGAGTGAGGGTCAAGTGTACATAAGGGTTGATCTCACACTATCAATGCCATGTCTGTGTCCTCAGGTTGTATAAGCCGAAGAGTATAATAAATAAATAAATAAATAATAAAACTTTTATTTATATCCCGCTTTTCTGTTACAAGACTATCAAAACGACTCACAACATATTAAAATCCACATTTACAAAATTATGTCCCAAATTCCCCCCCTTAAAACAGAATTAAACATGTACAATTAAATTATCTATTAAAAACACAATTAAAAAACACAATAAAAATATAACAAGGACAGAGTGTTGGGCTGATCCATGATGTGAGGAGCAGTCATTCTGTGACCGGGCACTTATTCAGGAAAGGCCTGCCGGAAGAGATCCGTCTTGACAGCTTTTTTAAAGCTGTCTAAGCTGGCAATTTGACGGATCTCGTCTGGCAGACCGTTCCATAGTTTAGGAGCAATTGCAGAGAAGACCCTCTGGGAGGTAGCAATTAGTCTGGTTTTTAAAGGCTGCAATAGATTCCTCCTAGAGGACTTGAGGGTGTGGGGCGGATTATATGGAAGCAGGCGATCCCTCAAATAGGTTGGACCCAAGCCATGTAGGGCTTTAAAGGTTATAACCAACACCTTGTACTGTGCCCGGAAACTAATAGGCAGCCAGTGAAGAGATTTTAAGATGGGTGTAATTCGGTCACTCCTAGTTTTTCCGGCGACCAGCCTGGCTGCCATATTTTGCACTAGTTGAAGTTTCCAGACTAGGCACAAGGGTAGCCCCA
>NW_024847706.1:0-1003 GCF_019175285.1 Sceloporus undulatus
TTATACAAGGAGGTGACGATGGAAAACTATGAGAATGTTTCTTCCCTGGGTAAGAAACGTGAGCCCATGTCATGGCAACATCTTGTGGAATTCTGTGATTTTCAGTTTTGTGAGACCCTGGAGCTGTCCAGTTAAGGAGTCGAAATAATAAACTGACAATCGTATGATTTTGTAGAAAGGAACCATGGCAGCTAATACTTTTTGCTCCCAAATGCTTCTCAGCACACCCCAGACCTAGTTTCCTGAGGTAGTTTATTTACTCTTTTTTCAGCCTTTGAAGGGTTTGGTCAGGCTTCTAATATCCTCTTGGGAAAAGGGGCTCCCTTGGCCTTAAACTGGCTCAGAGAAGCCCCAATGGGAACAAAACTGCACCCACTTCCCCTAAGGGATGTAGGGGGATATTGGGGAGCAAATCATTATTTCATTTTTTCCCAGGTGATACAATGGGGGGTGCCCTCTGAGATCTCCTGGGGTTTCAGTGTGGCCCCTTAAAGGCTCCTCTCTGGAGCCTGACCCTCACCAGAATTGGTGTACAACTTTCAGCCCCATTCCCGAGCCTTTCTTGTTGATTTATTTGTATATTCATTAGCCTTCCTTTCCCACCAAATGGACCTCAGATTGTCCCTTTCCTACATCAAATGCTGTGTGTATGTGTCTGTGAGAAAGAGAAAGAGAGAAGGTATAAAATGGAATGGCTGGGAAGAGATGCTGAAGGTGAAATGCTGAAGCTTTGCAGGAGGGCAGATGGGAAAGTCTGTGAGTGGAAGGAGAAATGGAAAGTCAGGCATGTGAGAGTGAGGGAGTAAGGAGAGAACATAGCAAAGAGAGTCTCCCCCTGTGTTGATGGGATGGTACCTCTGGGAAAGTCCAGAATAGGGCCAGAATATATCTCTCTTGTATTGTGACGCAGCTATGAGCTTGACAAATTTTAACAATTGCTCTGAGTGGTGTGAACTGCCTCAGGTCGTTCTTTTCATACATATAAAGGAGTTCCATTTAGCAA
>NW_024847707.1:0-1003 GCF_019175285.1 Sceloporus undulatus
GGAAAATGTGTTTCGGGTTACGAAATTTTCGGGTTACGAAAGGAATAACGGAACGAATTAATTTCGTAACCCGAGGTAGCAGTGTACCTGGGGCCTTTTCACACTACACAGTTATAGTACTATGATACCATGTTAACAGCCATGGTGATTTCCTATGGCATCCTATGATTTGCATTTTTGGGGGAGGGTTATTTAGAATTCTGTCAAGGAGATGTAGTGGTTCACCAAACTACAAATCCCAGGATTCCACAGGATGCAGCCATGGCAGTAAAAGTGGAGGGGCCCTTCTCTCTGGCCCAACACCTTCTCAGGCTTGTTTGGTGGGCAGATAGGGCCTTCTTGGTGGCTGTTCCCAGGGAGGCTGGGATGGCTCTCTCCTTGCTGGCAATTGAAAATATTCTAATGCCACCAGGCTTTTAAAAACTAAATGGGATGGGCTTTTAACGATGTGCTGTGCTGCATTAGGGTTTTAATTGTCTTTTAACAAATGTTAATGTTTGATCTTTATAAACTGTTTGTTTTTAAAATAACTTTTATCTTTATACTTTTATCCAAGGGGTTTTTTTTTGCATAGTTTTTAATCAATCATTTTTAAATATAATGTTAGTCACTTTGAATCTCATTATTGGGAGAAGGCTGGGATATAAATGAAGAATAAAATAAAGATAATAACTGTGTAGTCTGAATGAAGCTGAATTTCAAAAATTTACCACTACATGTAGGACAATTGTATATATTCTGTTACCTCAGGAATTCAGTCTGGTATTTGCTGTTCATAGGCCTGTTACAGACTGCCAAAATAAAGCTTCTTCGGGTCTCTTTGGAGGTATGCTGTTTAAATGATGCATGCATCCTAAGAATCTGGAAGCTGCGCCAAAGCTGCACTCCAGTGCTTAGGAATGGAGTGTGGCTTTGGTGCGACCTCCGGACTCTTAGGACCCATGCATCATTTAAATAGCATACCTCCAAAGAGACCCAAAGCCGCTTTATTTTGGCAGTCTGT
>NW_024847708.1:0-531 GCF_019175285.1 Sceloporus undulatus
TCTGGCTGCCTATTCGCTTCCGAGCTCAATACAAGGTGTTGGTTTTGACCTATAAAGCCCTAAATGGCTTGGGCCCAGGGTACTTGGAGGACCGCCTCTCCCCATATAATCCGCCTCGCACACTCAGAACTTCCGGGACTAAACTGTTGGAGGTCCCTAGGTCTAACCTCACACGGACCTCACAGAGGGCTTTTACTATTGCTGCCCCTTCACTCTGGAATAAGCTCCCTGCAGAGCTTCGCTCCGCCGCCTCATTAGCTGTCTTCAAGAAACAGCTGAAAACGTATCTATTTCGGCTGGCCTTCCCACCTTAGATTGTCCGTTTATTTTCCTGCCCCCTTCCTTTCCCTTTCGACCCCGGACCGATGTAAACTATTTTTTTCCTTTTCCTTGCCCTTGACATGTGTATTTTATTGTTTTCCTGTTCCTGTTTTTTGTAGTAATGTTTTTAACTGTTATACTGAACTTTTATCCTGTATTGAAATGTTTTTTAATATTTGTAAGCCGCCCCGATCATATCTATGGAATAAT
>NW_024847708.1:541-1003 GCF_019175285.1 Sceloporus undulatus
TTATTATTATTATTATTATTATTATTATTATTATTATTATTATTATTATTATTATTAACAGCCTGGCAGCAGCTCTTTGAACCAGCTGAATTTTCTGAACAGTTTTCAAAGGCAGCCCCATGCAGAGCACATTACAGTAGTCCAAATGGGATGTGACCAAGGCATGTACCACTGTGGCCAGATATGGCTTCTCAAGGAAGGGGCACAGCTGGCGCACAAGTTTTAAATGTGCAAAAGCACTCCTGACACAGCAGAGACCTGGGCCTCCAGGTTCAAAGCTGAGTCCAAGAGTACCCCCAAACTGCCAACCTGTGTCTTCAGGGGGAGTGTGACCCCATCTAACACTGGCTGCATCCCTATTCCCCGATCTGTCCTCCGACTGACCAGGAGCCCCTCTGTCTTGTCTGGATTAAGTTTCCACTTCTTTACCCAATCCATTACTGATGACAGACACAGGTATTA
>NW_024847709.1:0-1003 GCF_019175285.1 Sceloporus undulatus
AGACCGGGGGAAATAAGAGGAGGAGAAAGGCGACCGGGGAGAGGCTCGCGTGGCGGAAGAGGAGGACGGGGAGCTGCGGTCGGTGAAGGGAGAGAGCAGGTAGTAAGGAGGCCCATAAGAGACGGGAGTCCTGCTATTTTACAGACCCGGTCAGGGGCCCGAAGGAAAGGTCCTCATGAAGAAGTGTCTTTGAGGGACCCACGAATAGAAGGGGACTTCCCTTTTGTGGAGTTAGGAGGGTGGGGTGCTAAGCCGCAGGAGTCCCTAGAAGGACTTTGGTGGGACGAGAAAGGGGAACTGTGGCAAACCGGCCCAGAGCCTGGAAGAAAGGAGAAGTCTGAGTTAGAGCCGCTGGAGAAGCATTCTGGGGGACAGACGCCGGCGAAGGAACACGGACGAGAGGAGGAGACTTGAAGGCGCGAGTGTTTGTCCAGTGTTTGGGACTTATAGTTTCACTGGTGAAGGCTTTCCCTGCCTGTTGTGGGAACTGTGAATTTCCCTTGGTTTGTGGTGATTAAACGTTTGTTGCACTCGCCACGTGTTTGGAAGTTTGTTTCCATTTCACTTTTCCGAAGGGGAGGAGTCCGACGAGTTGTCTATCATGCAGCCAGCTCCGCCAGCCCCGCCCACACTGGTGGAGAATGCGGGCACCGCCCCTAGGGCGGGGACTAGGCCCACCCAAGAACAGCTGTTTTGCTGGTTTGCGGAGCAACAGCAACTCCTCTTACAGCAGGTGGCGGCTCAACACTCACAAACCTTGGAACATGTTTGCAGTGCCCAACAAGCAGCTCAGGAGAGATTGGTGGCCAAATTAACTGAATTATGGAGGGCCGGTGCCACGCGAGGAGCTGATGGACAAGAGAGGGGGTTAACTTGGACTGTGGGTTTAAATCCCCTGAAGTTGATGAAAATGGGACCTCAGGACGATGTGGAGGCCTTCTTGAATACTTTCGAGAGGGTGGCCCTAGCGGCGCAGTGGCCCCAAGAGCAATGGGCTTTGATT
>NW_024847710.1:0-1003 GCF_019175285.1 Sceloporus undulatus
CTCTATAAAAGCAATATCAACCACTTTGCCATCCAGCACTCTAATACTTTAAGCCCCCAGAGGCCAGGAGTGAACACGCCACGCAAAGTAGAGACCCTCTAATAACCAGAGATACTGAAAAGTTTTAAGATGAGAGGATAAAGAGGATGAGAGGGCATGGTCATTCTTGGAGGCAGGATCCTGGGCTGGAAGGTAGACCAGGGAGGGAATGGTGCTGAATGGCTGGAGCACCTCCTCAGATGCAGGAGGTCTTGGGTTCACTCTCCCTTTAAGTGACCTTCAGAATACTCTCCTAAATTGTTTTAATACTATACCTGGGGGGAATTATTTGCAAGGAATTCTTGGGGATGGTCTGCACATGGGTGCTTTATGCAAATTTGTGTGGATTTTCCCACCTTCAGATCAATTGTCTTCACTTCATTCCTGCCTAGTCACATCGATGTGTTTTCTGTTGGTCACACACAGCACCATTATTGTGTGTGTGTGTGTGTGCGTGTGTGTAAATCAAAGGGTTAGGACATAAACACATCCGCCTCTATTGTCATCTATCCCTCCCTTTCTCCTCCTGGCAGGTTAGCATCATACTTTTCTCCAACCACCTGTTGTTTGGATCCCTTTGGTTACTGTATGCTGCAAAGTTTCCTGAAAAACAGGTGCTTTATTCATCTCTTCTCTCATCTGTTTATGCTTGAAATTTGGGAGAACCAAGGCAGGCTTTTAATATAATTAAAAAGCATTCCTTTCTCGCAGGCAAAGCAGTGGCATCACTGAGGGGTTTGAGGGGTGCGATCCCCACCAGGTGACCCCTTCCAGCAATTTTTTCAGATCTGTGAGTTTTCTGAGTTAACAAAATGGCTGCCAAAGCACTCCTGGAAGCGGGGATGGACCCAGGCTGTATTCGGGTGGCAAATTAGGCAGCAAAAACTGTGCGATAATACCAGGATTCTACCCAGATTGGGTAAAGGTAAATCAATTTATTAAGTCATGAGATAAGCTCCCTATT
>NW_024847711.1:0-1003 GCF_019175285.1 Sceloporus undulatus
CTTGCCCAAGTACACACTTCTGAGAAGTAAAGTTGAACCCGAAGGCAAGTACATTTCTGCCATCTGTCTAAGAATAATGCCAAAATGTCCTCCATTTTGATCATGCCTAAAAACATGCATTTATATTAACATTTAAAAAAAACCTCAATTTTTGGCGCGCCCTCCATTTTTATAAAAATGTGTCCTACATTTGAAAATGTTGCCCTACATATGTCCTACATTTGTCCCGGTTTGGAGGTCCTCACTTATGGCAACCCTAAATACAATGAACATTTCCTATACTAAAACACACTATGGCCTGAACTAATATGAAGAGAGATGCAGGAGGAGATTCAAACGGTCCTGGCTGGACATCACAGTGACCCTAACTGGAGGAGGGCAAACGCTGTCCCCATCTTCAAAAAGGGGCAGAAAGAAGATCCAAACAATTATCATCCAGTTAGTCTGACATCAATACCAGGAAAGATTCTGGAGCAGATCATTAAAAAGAGAGTCTGTGAACATCTAGAAAGCAATGCCACAATCACAAAAAGTCAACACGGGTTTCAGAGAAAGGAGTCATGCCAGACAAATCTTATCTCATTCTTCGATAAAGTTACCAGCTTGTTAGATGAAGGGAATGCTGTGCATATAGTATATCTTGATTTCAGTAAGGCCTTTGACAAAGTTCCCCATGACATTCATGCAAACAAGCTTGTAAAATGTGGGCTAGACAAGGCAACTGTTACATGGATTTGTAATTGGTTGACCGGACGAACCCAAAGGATGCTCAACAATGGCTCCTTTTCATCCTGGAGAGAATTGACCAGTGGGGTCCCACAGGGCTCTGTCCTGGGCCCAGTGCTATTCAACATCTTTATCATTGACTTGGATGACAGAATTGGGGGCATACTTATCAAATTTGCAGATGACACCAAATTAGGAGGAATAGCTAATACTCCAGAGGGCAGGATCAAAATTCAAAATGACCTGAATAGACTAGAAAGCTGGGCCACAGCTAACA
>NW_024847712.1:0-1003 GCF_019175285.1 Sceloporus undulatus
ATAGCTCTTCAAACAGTTCCAAATAATGAGTTTGTTCTTCAGGGGCAGCTGGACTCCATATGGTGCAGTATTTTATCTGTCATTTGCTAGATAACATACTGCAACCTTTGCCCACCATATTTCTAAATCTTCTTCTCCGTTTGTTGAGGAAAATTCCTGTAAACACTAAATCAACTTTAGAAATGTGTATGTGGCATTGCCTCTTGCTCAGTGGAAGTACTGTATCTGAGATAGAAACTGTTAATTCCTCTTGCTTTTGCAGAGTGGAGTGGAGTGTCATTATAAAATATTTCCCTATTAATTGAGATTAATCAGTTAATCTCTAAGTGATCAATCAATTAATCTCTAATTAATCAATTAGTTTTAATGTGTAATCTATTATGCATTAAGTGTGTGTAAAGGAATTCCTGTTCTCTGGTACCTGATTCTGTTTTTATCGTTCCTCAACAGCACATCTTGGATACATGACAGATTTCCCCAATGTTATTATTAAACTCTTAAACACCCTTATAAAGCACCGGCAACTTTCTAAATGCTGTCAGAGGTTAAAAGAGTATTTCCATCCATGTTTATGGGTTCTCACGATAGAAAAAGAAAAGAAAATGGGGAGGGAAAAAGAAAGCAAACATTGGAGTATTTGCACCTTCATTGATTGATGGGCAAAACAAGGTCGGTCATTACCTTGTCATGAACTTCTTGGGGGTACATTCGCACAGCAGTAATCATTCAGTTAACTGCTGTGGCTCAAAGCTATGGAATTCTGGGAACTGTAGTTTGCTATGTCACCCGAGCTCTCTGACAGAGAAGGCTAAATGTCTTACAAAACTACAATTTCCAGAACTCCATAGCATTGACCTATGGTGGGTAAAGTGGTGGCAAATTGGATTATTTGTGCAGTGCAGATGCAGCCTGGGCGACAGATGTTCTTCTCTCCTAGTGGACTTTGGTCTGCTGGTTGATACAGAAGAGCAACAGAGAGAAAGAAATGAAGATGGACATTACA
>NW_024847713.1:0-1003 GCF_019175285.1 Sceloporus undulatus
CCATGGTTCCGTCAGTGTCCATACTGAAAAGTCTTAGGAAATTACTGGAATAGGACTGCGGGCTTCTTCCTGGAAAAAAAAATCCTCCAGAAAACACCAACATTAAAGCCCCTGATGTTTCAATAATTTGTGGCAGTGAGCTCAATCAATTCTGCCTCTGCTGTAGATTTCCTTGGATGAAAAAAAAATGAAATAAAAATACAAATGAAATTTTGGTGCGCTGCTCTGGGGGGAGTAATATAGAGCTAGTCTGCTATCTCCGCCCCTAGTGACTCACAGATGTGACTCACGGAAGCTCCACCCCCTCTGCAACAAGCATACTCTCCCTAGAGTTAAAAAAAATTAAACAGTCACCACTCAAAATGGCTGCCCAGCTACCTCTCTCCTCCTCTTCTCTGTAGCAGGAACTACAGAGTACAGTAGTTCCTGCTACAGGAATTTAAGTAAAATCCTCTGAAAAAGCCAAAGATATTGGCCATTGCATGGAACTCTTGGTTTGCATGAAACTAGGTGCAGGTTGGATTTTGCCCTAAAGCATATCAGTAGTCCGAACTGGAGTAGACCCATCATGAAACTTACATATGTATTAACCTGCAATTCAACAATTGATTCAATAGGTCAACTCTAGCTATGACTTTAAACAGAATTCAGAATTGCATCTAAGTTCCTTGTTTTATTTTTATTTTAACTGTTTCTTGAAGCCTACTACAGTAACTATTAACTAAAGACAGATCCATGCTAAACTACTTCAAGGAGGAGACATTTAGAAAATGAACTACATACACACACTCAAAATAATTTCATAGATGAAAAATTTAATATTACTATTCTACACTTATTGATTCTAGCCTTATCTGCCAGTTGAAAAAAAAGTGGAAAATTAAACTGTACTTCTAAATTTATCCCATAATAGATACATGTTCATGTTCAGACCAATCAAGGTTACTGTTCAAGTATTAGTTTTTGAGCACTATGTATCAAAACACTTTTTGCTGCATGCTAG
>NW_024847714.1:0-1003 GCF_019175285.1 Sceloporus undulatus
ATAATTTGTATCAGTTCTCCTTTTGTGACAATGGGTAAATTATAGAAAAGAAAAAAAAGCTTTGGCAAAATAGACATTTTTAACAGGGCTATTCTCCCAAGGATTGATAATTGTAAATTATTCCACTTTAATAACTCCTCCTTGATTTCTTTCCATTTAGATACATAGTTATTTTCATATAAATTTTGATTGTTATTCGTAAGCCAAATCCCCAAGTATTTGACCTTTTTTATTATCGAACAACCCGATTTTTGTGATAATTTTTCCCCCTCTTCCTTCCCCATATTCTTTGTTAACATCTGTGTCTTTTCCTTGTTGACTTTAAACCCAGCATATTTCCCATATTCTTTAAGTTCACACATTAAATGATTTATACCTTTCAATGGATCTTCTAAAATTACCACTAGGTCATCAGCGAATGCCAAAATTTTCCTTTCTTTTCCCCCAATTCTATTACCAGTTATTTTCTTATTATCCCTTATTGAATTTAATAGCACTTCTAGTGTGTTTATGAATAATAGGGGTGACAAAGGACACCCCTGTCTGGTTCCTTTATTTATTTTGAACATATTTGATTTGCTTCCATTAATTCTAATTTGGGCATACTGCTGATTGTATATTTGTTTAATATTTTCCATAAAGAAATTTCCCACTTTCATTCTCTTTAAAATTTCTAACATGAAAGCCCATCTAATGTTATCGAAAGCTTTCTCCGCGTCAACAAATAACAACGCAAGTTTCTTTTGTCTGTTGTTATTATAATGCTCCAAAATGTTTATCAACGTTCTAATATTTGTTTTTATCTGTCTGCCTATGAGAAAGCCATTCTGATCGCTTCCGATTGTTACACTTAGAATTTTCTTTAATCTCTCCGCTAAAATCATTGTGTATATTTTATAATCTGTATTTAGGAGGGATATCGGTCTATAATTGCTTACTGAAGTTGTATCTTTACCCTCTTTCGGGATTAGCGCTATCATCGCTTTTTCCCATGATGCTGGTA
>NW_024847715.1:0-1003 GCF_019175285.1 Sceloporus undulatus
GGACAAGGGGCCTTAGAGGTATTTCATTCATGGGATCCCTATGAGTCGAGGTCAATTCAAAGGCAGTTAACAACAACTCTTCTTTGCTGCGTTATCTTAGTCCAAATGGTTAAAGGGTGGATCTTCTTCATCTCCAAACATTTCAAATTCTAAGTGGAGAGCTGGCAGTGAGAGAAGAAGCACTGGCAAATCAAGAACATCTAGAAAAATATATCACACATTTGGCACAGAGGGTCCATTTTGTGTTCTTAGCAGTGTCTGAGAATGCCTGGAAGTGTGCAAATGGCAATGTGAACTTGCTGTCACAACAATATGGGGGAAGAGAGTTGAAATGAACCAGTGTTAAGAACAGAGACCACTTAGTGGTACCAAAACTACATTTACGGATGGGGATTGTTACAAACCACATAGGTACACACAGTGGAACATGCAGTGGTATCAGTGCTATATTTGGGGACGTGGTTCATGTAAGGTATCTATCAATAATAAATGCTGAATTAGCAGGTGTGACCTCCAAATGCACAAAAACCCAAGAGCAACAACTCTGGCTAAAGTCATTATTATTCATCCCAAACATATTTCATTATATCAGTGTTATCCAAATTTATCAGTAATCATAAAACAACAGCAAGCACATGTTTTTCATGATGAGCTGTGACTCTGTTCCTGGGGATGAGAGAAATCTTCTGTGGATAGTGATGCCTGCTGCTGGAAGGAGGGGCCCTGGACAACTTCTCATGTGGATTTAATTTTTAATATGCAGCCTAACAGCCTCTCAGTTAAAAGACTTTTGCCAGGCTGTGCCTCGTTTTGCTTGCACATTGGTATGCCGTGACCATAAATCAGTTTGAGTCTACTACATAATGTGAAAAATGCAATTATTTTCATTTCTTACAAGCACTTCTATACAGTCGGCCCTTCACTTATGCAGGGATCCTTTCTGAACACACATACCCCGTGTGTAATGGAAATACTGTGAATGCTTGATCCCCATTGAAAACAT
>NW_024847716.1:0-153 GCF_019175285.1 Sceloporus undulatus
TTTTTTTTTTTTTAGTCAGACGGTTCCCTGCCCTCAGGCTTACAATCTAAAAGACACGACACAAAAGGAGAAGGGAGTGGTGGTGGGGAATAGGATCAGGTCCAGCAGATCTTTTCCACCTCCGAGGCCTGGACCAAGGCAGATGGACTGGAG
>NW_024847716.1:253-1003 GCF_019175285.1 Sceloporus undulatus
TCATGCAAAGTTGTTACAATCATGGGGGGGGGAAGGAAAATTATGATGCTGAAGTTACAGTCCTAAATTTTGTTAAGATGTCATTACAGTTATTCTCAGTTAAGATGGTATATACTCTATCTGTGTAGGCAGAGGCTGATCTTCCTTTTTGGCCTTGGGGAGACCAAGGCCCAAAACAGATGGACCAAAGAAGCGGCTTCTGATAAGATCCGTCTGTTACAGTTACAACCTGTATCTATCCCGGCGGGAATTGACAATGCAATAATCTCCATAGATAACCTTGGTTAGCTTGGCCCCTTTGACTTAGCACTATTCCAGCCAGGAGTATTCTGTAGCTTTTCACAAGAATAGCCACAAGATTAGTCAAGCAGGAAGAAAGGAGAGGTAAGTTTTATCATCTCTAAAATCTATGTTTGGGGGAGTATTTTCCCTGCTCACTGCAGGAAAAATTGACTCTTTTTTTTTCTGGTGCAGTGGAGTGGGGATTAGAGAAAATAATATATTTTGAACCTCATTCTTTGCCTCATCTTTATTATTATTATTATTATTAACCTTTATTTATAAAGCGCTGTAAGTTTACACAGCGCTGTACATAAATTTTTTTTTTTTTAGTCAGACGGTTCCCTGCCCTCAGGCTTACAATCTAAAAGACACGACACAAAAGGAGAAGGGAGTGGTGGTGGGGAATAGGATCAGGTCCAGCAGATCTTTTCCACCTCCGAGGCCTGGACCAAGGCAGATGGACTGGAG
>NW_024847717.1:0-1003 GCF_019175285.1 Sceloporus undulatus
GTAGGTTAAGGGAAACCCCTTTATAATTCACTGGATGATGGCAGCGTGATTTCAGGAAGTTAAGGTTTTGCTGGGCTAAGAGCCATAATGTCTAAATGTCTAATTAACAATTTCTAATCCACTCTGATAGCTTTTTGGCTGAAGAGAGGGGTATAAAATTATTATTATTATTATTATTATTATTATTATTATTATTATTATTATTCCAGGGCCGCAGTTTGCCTGCTTGGACCACTGGAGATTATCACAGAGTCAGTTGGAAAAGCCCATCTCACTCCAGAAAATAAAGGTACTTGATGAGTTTGCTCTCTACATCTTTGTGTAATAATAGCTACAAAAAAGAGAATAGCATTTGGGACATTTAGTCTTTTAGTAAAATATGGCCGATTTAAATGCTGCCTTAAAACCTCTTTCCATCTGCCAGCTTTGCGTTGGTTTTGGAGTAAATGAGAAAGTGTTGGGAGGGAGGGACTGGCAACAGAATCAGGAGATGCATTGCAGGCTATGGACAGTTTGCGGCCAAGAAAGGTCCAAAACACATGACAGCAATAGTCCAGTTTCAGAGCACTTTAACTGCCCTGGTCCAGTGCTAGGGAATCCTGGGAACTGGAGTTTATTGTGGCACCAGAGCTCTCTGACAGAGAAGGCTCAATGTCTCACAAAACTGCATTTCCCAGAATTCCCTAGCACTGAGCCAGGGCAGTTAAAGCAGTCTCAGATTGGATTATTGCTGCAGTGTGTTTTGGATTTAGGTGACCCTTGGCAAGTCACACTCTCTCAGCCTCAGAGGATGGCAATGGCAACCCCTCTCTGAAGAAACCTGCCAAGGAAACCCCATGATAAGGTTGCCTTAGGGTTGCCATAAGTTGGAAATGACTTGAAGACACGCATGAAGAACGGAAAATAGTCTGCACCTATTTCTCAGGTTGTACATGGGAACGGGAGGCAGTGTGGTGCAGTGGTTTGAGTGTTGGATTACAACTCTGGAGGCCAGGGTCCAGTG
>NW_024847718.1:0-1003 GCF_019175285.1 Sceloporus undulatus
ATTAGGACTCAGGAAGTGTTGGAATGGAGCTAGCAAGAAACATGGAGGTAATGGGTGCAAAGTTGTATGTACAAAATTAGCTTTGCTTTCTCTCTCTCTATCCTCAGCCGCTCTTGTAGATAGTAATGCATATTGTTCTATGAATTTGTGTATATTGCAAAATAAGTGGGAATTAATGCTTAACTGATGCAACTGTATTTGCAATGGTGAAGATCTGATGAAGGAACGGTGTATATGTTTTGAGTGTATGTTTTTAATACTCAATAAAATGTATTTAAAGAAAGAAAGCAAAGGACTCAGCCTGGCATCTTTCCCAGATCGCTAAAACGACTTCCCCTGAATCTCCATGGCTTTGTGCCCAAACTCTTTCCTTTTCTCCTTTCACTAATCGCACACCAAACTGAAGGATAAATAAAGCAGTTTTATACCACTTTAACCTCCATGGCTCCATCCTGTGGATTATTCCTGGGTTTAAGTGCAGTTTTTTGAAGTATTTGAAGCCAATCTGGTGTACTGGTTTGAGGCCAGGATTTGAATTCCTCCTGTAAACCCATTGGGAAGTGACCTTGGGCAATGTCACACTCTCTCAGCCTCAGAGGATGGCAGTGACCAAGAAGCCCCTCTGAAGAAACCGGCCAAGAAAGCCCCCGGAGAAGCCTAGGCCTCCCCAGGCCAAGCTGGCAACGTCTTTTTCTCAGATATGGGTACCACCAGGACCAGTGATGCCACCTCAAGTAAACTTTGTGGCACAAGCATACGAACATTTGAGGAGAATGTTCTTAAGGCCTACCCTGCCAATGATCCCAAACGCCAATACAGGATTTGGTGATCAACCACTCATTCAGATAGTGGGAAATAATCAATATAGGGTACAGATTGATATTTCAAATAGAATTCAGATGCAACCAGCTAACCGAAGAAGGAGAAGAATTTCCATGCATCCAACACCATCTGTCGTTGAAGTGCAACAAAATGACAATGGGGTAGAGGAACCAGGGCCTTC
>NW_024847719.1:0-1003 GCF_019175285.1 Sceloporus undulatus
TATCATTTATATATTAGTTATTTCTATATTAAAGATAAACACCTGCCAAAACAAATTATTTTGCTTAGTCAAAAAACTAAAAGTTTATCTCAAATGTTACACTCTGAACAAAGAAGAAGATGGAAATTTGTATTTGGAGAGGCTACATTCTATGCTACAAGAATGAAAGAATTGACTATGCTTAACCTGCTCCTTGTGCATAACCTGGAGAGGTGTGAGCAATTTTGGTTAATACCCCCAATGCCTACATTAGATCACTTGTTTTTCTCATTTTTAATTATAACAGTGCTTCAACAGGTAACTAACCTGCTGACATCACACACACTCTCTCTATTGGAGTTGTCATATACCCTAGTTCAACCTTTCACAACCTAGCACTATGCAAATGTTTTGCTACCAGTGGCTGTTAGCCTCAGGGAACAGGGCCAACAGTTAGGAACCCTAAAACACAAAGCAGACGAGCCAAATAAAGCAGCTTCCGGCCACTTTAGGAATGTGGAGTTTAGACAATGCAATGCAAGCAGCCCATTTGGGACCGCGGCAGCAACCCACTTCAGGAGCAGGCTGTGCAACTGCCCCAGTCCCGGAGCAACTGCAGTCAAGGTGGCCAGGGATAGCTCCTTTCAGGTTGTCTGTTTCGGCCCTTAAGAGTTCTAACCCAAAACATCTAAACTGCACCAGGATGAGGAAGGTTGACCTAGTCAATCTGGATTAGACTCAAGATTGGATTGCTAGTTTTGAAGATATTCAGCATCAAAATTAATCTTGATGCTAAACCTCAGAAACTGGAAAAGTAATTCACTAGCATAAACATTAATAATTGAACTTGTCTCCTTTACTGTTAATTAACTCATTGATTAAAACATTGGTGTGAAACCAGACCATGTGATTTACAGAAAATAGCATGGAGCTTGTGATTCCGGACCTTAAGGAAACACACTTAGGCGGGTTACAGACCGCCTGTTTGGGGCGGGCTGCACCCGCCCCTTTCCCCGGTGTATCG
>NW_024847720.1:0-1003 GCF_019175285.1 Sceloporus undulatus
TTTTTGGCAAGACATTCATTTTTATGGCCGCCACTTTCCCTAATAGAGATAATTCCATCTTGTTCCACATCTGCAGATCTTTCTTAATCTGGTCCCATACTTTTTTGTAATTATTTTCAAATAACTCTATGTTTTTATTTGTTATCCATATACCCAGATATCTTACTTTTTTTACAATCTTAATCCCTATTTTCCTCATTAATTCCTCGTCTTCCTTCAAATTCATATTTTTTGTTATCATTAAGGTTTTTTCTTTGTTCATTTTTATCCCAGATAGGCTTCCAAATTCATTGAGTTCCCTTAGTATATGTTCTGTACTTTCTTTTGGGTCCTCCAACATTATTACCATGTCGTCTGCATACGCCCGTATCTTGTGTTCATATCCTTTAGTTCTAACTCCCTTTATCATTTTGTTTGTTCTTATTGCATTGTTTAAAACTTCCAGAGTAGTTATAAAAAGTAATGGGGACAGCGGACATCCTTGTTTTGTTCCTTTTTCTACAGATATATAATTAGTTTTTTGTCCATTTATAATTATTTGAATTTTTTGTTCTGAGTACAGATGCTTCAGATTTGCTAGACATTTATTCCCCAGGCCCATGGCTTTCAGTACTTGAAACATAAATCTCCATTTTATACTGTCAAAAGCCTTTTCGGCGGCGACAAAAATAAGTGCCATTTTTTTTTCTTTATGTATGGTGTAGTATTCTATTGTATTCAAAATTGTTCTTATGTTATACTTTAGCTGTCTTCCGGGCAAGAAACCATTTTGGTCAGTGTTTATGATGTTACTCAAAATCTTTTTCAACCTATTAGCAATTATTCCAGTGAAGATTTTATAATCAATATTTAATAAGGCTATGGGCCTATAGTTTGATATTCTCGTGTTGTCTTTGCCTTCTTTAGGGATAACTGAAACATTGGCTATTTCCCATGATTTGGGAATTCCTTCATTCGCAATATTATTGAAAACCTGACTTAGAGCTTCTCTTATTTCTTCTAA
>NW_024847721.1:0-1003 GCF_019175285.1 Sceloporus undulatus
TCCTCCTCTTCCTCCTCCTCCTTCTGCTCCCCCTCCTCCTCTTCTTTCTTCTCCTCCTCCCCCTCCTCCTCTTCCTCCTCCCCCCTCCTCCATGCGCTGCGCGGCCTGGGGGCAGGGCGGAGGAGGCAGAGAAGAAGGAGGTGGGCGGTGCGGGGCCACGCAGGGAGGGCGGCGCGGGGCCGCACGGGGAAACGGGGAGGGTGGCACGGGGCTTCCCCCTTTGCCTCCTCTGCCCCAGGCCGCACGGCCCTCCTCTTCCTCCTCCTTGCAGTGGAGGTAGGCTTGCAATATCCCGGCGGGGGGCGGGACTTTCACGCTTTTGGACCGTTGTGCACGGTCCTGCCACGGTTCTGCCTTTGCCCCGGGCGCCCCCCGGGTTTTGTGAGGCGGCGCCTTTAGCTGCTTTTGCGGTGGCGGCCCTCGCTTGCT
This sequence comes from Sceloporus undulatus, assembly GCF_019175285.1. NCBI lineage: Eukaryota > Metazoa > Chordata > Lepidosauria > Squamata > Phrynosomatidae > Sceloporus > Sceloporus undulatus. The sequence goes on from NW_024847721.1 coordinate 430, forward strand.
CCCCCTTGTCTGCCGCCGCCGCTGCCGCCAAGCAAGCCCCCAGAGCTCTGCGCCGCCACGCGGGCAAAGAGGCACAAGCGAGGGCCGCCGCTGACCCACCGCCGCCGCCGCGGAAGCCCCCAGAGCTCCGCGCGAGCATGCGGGCAAGGAAGGGCAAGCGAGGGCCACCGCTGACCCACCGCTGCCGCGGCCCGCAAGCCTCCACAGCTACGCGCGAGCAAGGAGGCGCAGGCAAGGGCCGCCGCCGCCGCGCAAGCCTCCACAGCTCCGCGCGAGCAAGGAGGGGCAAGCGAGGGCCGCCGCCGATCCGCCACCGCCGCCGCGCAAGCCCCCAGAGCGCGCAGAGCTCATTTGGAGGCTGGAGCTCCGTTCTGGCAGGGGGGGGGGCTTTTCCAGGTCTCTGCCCCCATTGGCTGCCCGGCTCATAGAGGAGGAGCTCTCCTCTGTTTGCTCCCCGGCCGGTGAGGAACTGAGGTGCTCGAGGCAAGGGGTGATAAGAGAAGGCAAGCGAGGGCAAGGGAGGGCAAGCGGGGACAAGGGGGAGCAAGGGAGGGCAATATTATTAGCACCCAAA
>NW_024847722.1:0-1003 GCF_019175285.1 Sceloporus undulatus
GGAGGGACTCCCAGGTATGACAGTACTTTGCGAAATAACGTGAATTCGAACCGCCCAGTGCAGAAGACCCCCAGTTCCACACTCATCTGATAAGGGCTTATGAATGAGAGACCTCCAAGCCACCCTGACATCAACCACACTACTCAGGTCTCACAGACTGAGGGTACCCAAGGCAGAAAATTGCTCAAGAACCTCTCCATGGGAATATAAAGACTACAATAATATATAATAACACATCTGTTGAAAACTCAAAATGCTGTCCCCTAAACTGCATATCCCAGAATTCCACAGAATGCAGCCATGGCAATTAAAATGGAACCATAGTGCTGTAATTGTTTAGTGTGAGTGGTCAACACAGCTACCCATACATTTGTACCCCATTGCTTTTAGAAAATTATAGGTTTGGCTAAAAGGAGAAGGGGTCATGGAGAATGTAGATTTCATTAAGGGAACACTTACCTAATATACACTTCCCTTACCATAAAATTCAAGCACTGTTCTTTCTGATTACTTTCTTGGATGGATTTTCTGATACAAGATTGAGAAAATGGAACATGGAAAGCAGCATATATTAGACAAGTGTCAGAGAAATTTGTGATGAGAAAGCATGAAACTCACCTGCCAAACATAAGGGGAAACTCCTTGTCTTCTTCCCTTTCTCTACTTACATGTCTATGCAAGGGAATGCCATAATCTGTCCCAAAAACACTTATCGAGCATTTATCTCTCCTGAGTCTAATTACCCAACAAACCAATCCAGTAAACATCCCTCACAGCATGGGTCACTCTTTATGCAAAATTATAGGGTTCAGAATATTTACTAATTGAGCAAGCTGATTGGCTGCATATCTGTAAGTGTCTTCTAATATATTTAATTGCAATGTTTTTGAGTCTGTGTAGTCTGAGACCCTCTCAGAGTCAGCACTTAGTCCCTTTCACAATTATAAATGTCAGCGACAATAGTAGAGAGGCTTTCCCCATCTCTACTATTGTGAAAGACATT
>NW_024847723.1:0-1003 GCF_019175285.1 Sceloporus undulatus
GGTATTGGAAGGTTCACCTGAACAGGTATGAGCCTAGTTCAACAAGATAGTCAACACCTGTTGTTCTGCTCTGCAGAATGCCAGCAGGCACTGTCTGGAAATTATTTGGTCAGGACCTTTTTAGCAGCAGTCCCACATCCTTAGATTTCTATCTTGGGGAGCTATCTAAAAATCTGTTAAGAAAACCAAATACATTTTGATTTTAGTTTGCATTGGTTTTATGCTGTGCTTTAGAGGGAAAAGCACTTTATATGTTGTAAGCTTTATTAACAGCACACATTGTAAATTAGTCATCTAGATGTTATTGTGGTTTTATGCTTGTAATCCCGCTTCGATCCATTGGGAGAGGCAGGAAATAGAAATAAATTATTATCATCATCATCATCATCATCATCATCATCATCATCATCATCATCATCATCATCATTATTATTTCCCTGTCTTCATGACAGTCATTGTAGGAGTGCCAGATATCAGGGCCTGACCCTGAGCCTCTAGTTCTCATCTCCAGGTGAGAAACAAGGTGCAAATCGGCTCTAAAGCTTAGAGAGTGTGACTTGCCCAAGGTTACCCAGTGGATTTTCATGGCTGAACAGTGAATCGAACCCTGAACCCCAGAGTCCTAATCCCATGCTCAAACCATTATATCATGCTGGCTCTCAATGAGATGTTGTTGTTGTTGTTGTTGTTGTTGTTGTGTGCCTTCAAGTCTTATGGCAACTCTAATGTGAACATACCACGGGGTTTCTTGGCATGTTTATTCACAGAGGTTTGCAATTGCCATCCTCGGAGGCTGAGTGTGACTTGCCCAAAGTCACCCACTGGGTTTACATGGATAAGTCAGGATTCAAACCCTGGTCTCCAGAGTCGTACTCCATTGCTCAATCCACTACACCATGCTTGCTCTCTAACCAAAGGTATAACTCCCCCATTTTAGTAGGGGAAGCCAAATAGGCATTGGCCAGTAATGCGCCTATGCATGCACAAGGGCACAGTATGCACA
>NW_024847724.1:0-1003 GCF_019175285.1 Sceloporus undulatus
GTGGTTCCGGTTCTACCTCTCGGGTAGATTCCAGATGGTGGAGCTGGAGGACTGTCGCTCCGATAAGAGGGCCCTTACATCTGGTGTCCCTCAGGGAGCGATTTTGTCCCCTATGCTTTTCAACATCTACATGAAACCACTGGGAGAGATCATCCGGAGACATGGGGCGCGGTGTTATCAGTACGCTGATGACACCCAAATAATTTTCTCTGTGTCTCCGACTGATGCAGTAACTAAGGGTGGCATCTCTCCTCTTGATGCCTGCTTGGCGTCGGTAATGGGCTGGATGAGGGAGAACAAACTCAGTGTGAATCCAGGGAAAACGGAAGTACTGGTGATAGGTCCCTCGGTTCCGGGTGGTGAGATTTGTCAGCCTGTCCTGAATGGGGTCACGCTCCCCTTGAGAGACTCGGTGCGCAGCTTGGGAGTACTCCTTGATTCGTCGCTCCAGCTGACATCCCAGGTGGATGCGACGGTCAGGAGTGCTTGTCATCAGCTCCGGCTGATACGCCAGCTGCACCCCTACCTGGACCGTCGGGACCTTGAAACTGTTGTACATGCTTTGGTAACCTCTTGATTGGATTTCTGCAATGCGCTCTACATGGGGCAACCCTTGTACCAAACCCGGAAGCTTCAACTGGTGCAGAATATAGCAGCCAGACTGGTCGCTGGTAGCTCCAGGACAGACCATATAACACCTATTTTAAAAGATCTCTACTGGCTACCCGTTCGCTTCCGAGCTCAATACAAGGTGTTGGTTTTGACCTATAAAGCCCTAAATGGCTTGGGCCCAGGGTACTTGGAGGACCGTCTCTCCCCATGTAATCCGCCCCGCACACTCAGAACATCTGGGACAAATTTGTTGGAGGTCCTTAAATCCCATCTGGTGAGGACCTCACAGAGGGCTTTTACTATCGTCGCCCCCTCATTGTGGAATAAGCTCCCTGTAGAGCTCCGTTCCTCTGCATCTTTAGTTTCTTTCAAGAAACAATTGAAAACGCAT
>NW_024847725.1:0-1003 GCF_019175285.1 Sceloporus undulatus
TGTACAAAATTAACTTCAGGCTATGTGTATAAGGTGTATATGAATCACAAATGAATTTTCTGTTTAAACTTGGGTCCCATTTCCAAAATATCTCATTATGTACGTATATGCAAGTATTTCAAATCATCATCATCATCATCATCATGTAATCCAAAACAAGTCTTGTCCCAAGCATTTTGAATAAGGGATACCTTAACTTGCACTTCACTTTATAAATGACATTGTAAAGCATTTCTACTCAACAGCTTCGTGGGAATGTAATAGTAAACCAGAATTTAGCCATTTAGCCGACAAGCATCTGGAAGTCCAAATGAAGCCTCAGGTTCAGATGATCTTGGATTTTCTCTCGACAGACCAAACTGGCACGGTTTACTCTGAGCTAGGAAACTGTATTTCTTTTTAAATTATAATTTCCATTATCCTCCAGATAACAGTAAAAGCAAGCTCTGAATTTCCTTGACCTTCTGCATATGTCTCTCAGAACAGGTATTATAGTAAACCCAGATACTAAAAAAAAATTCTAGCTTTCAAATGTCCAGCAACAGTGGTAGAAATTTTCTAAATTTTTCAGTACATGCTGGAAATGTTATTGTGTACACAATAAAAGCAAAGTATTTGATAGATTATCAAGCCTTTGTATTACTCAGGTTGCATCTGTACTACACAAGTAATGCAGTTTGACACTGCTTCAATGGCCATGGTTCCACCCAAAGGAATCCTAGAATTTGGAGGGCTCTCTGACAGAGAAGGTTACAAGTATCATAAAACTACGAATCCCAGATTTCTATAGCATTGAACCAAGGCAGCTAAAGTGGTGTCAAACTGCATTATTTCTGCAGCGCAGATTAAGGTTCAGTCTGCACAGTTTAGAAAGAAATACAGTATCTTTTTATTTCTAATTCCACTCAAAAGAGTATCCCCAGAATCTGCTTTCTCTTGCTCTGTTTATCTGTGTTTGACAAATACCTTGTTTCTGCAGGTGATACCAAGAGCTATCCATTAA
>NW_024847726.1:0-566 GCF_019175285.1 Sceloporus undulatus
GCATGACTGAGAAACATGAATTTATATTGTTTTTTATTAATGTTTTTGGCTTTTAGTTGGCGTGTTCTCCATTTTTGAACATCCTACAATTTGTCCTACATTTTGTCATGCATCATGTCCTACATTTTTCCTACATTTTGTGTCTTGGGGGGGCTCTTAGCATCTCAAAATGGTGGCACTTAGTCTGGACCCCCCCCCTTCCCAAAATCCTGGCTACGTCCCTGACTGTGGCAATATCTGGATCTACTGTAAAATACAATGATCAAGGCCAAAGCAAAACAAAATCAAACCTGAAATTTTGAAGCATCTTACGTTTCCTGGTGTCAGAGGAACACCAGGTTTTATTTAGATCTGATTTAGGAATCTTGGGCTGCACTGCATTGCAGAAATAATGCAATTTGATACGACTTTAACTGGCATAGCTCAATGCTATGGAATCCTGAGCTTTGTAATTTGTTGTGGCACTAGAGAGAGCCAGGGTGGTAGAGTGGTTTGAGTGCTGCACTGCAACTCTGGAGACCAGGGTTCAAATCCCAGCTTGGCCATGGAAACCCACTGGGTGACCT
>NW_024847726.1:666-1002 GCF_019175285.1 Sceloporus undulatus
CTTAGTCTGGACCCCCCCTTCCCAAAATCCTGGCTATGTCCCTGTCTCCTCCAGGGCTTTTTGGCCCCTCCCCTCAGGCCCCACAACAGAAGTTTAGGGGCGGCACTTGGGCTCCTCCTGGCTTTGCCAGGGCCGGCAGGAGAGCCTCCTCACCCTCCCATTCTTCCGCCCTCCCTCCCCCTCTCTCTCTCAGCCTCCCTGCTCCCAGTGAATTTTCCCCTCTAGTCCTGCTCCGTGCTTTTGATGGAGGGGACGGAGGAGTTTTAAAGTGCCCCCTTCATTCACACACCCTCCCACTCTTCCTCCCTCCCTGGAAGAGACTTTTATTTTGGCAAA
>NW_024847727.1:0-1002 GCF_019175285.1 Sceloporus undulatus
CAGTGGGGTCCCACAGGGCTCTGTCCTGGGCCCTGTGCTATTCAACATCTTTATCAATGACTTGGAGGACAAAATTGGGGGCATACTTATCAAATTTGCAGATGACACCAAATTAGCGGGAATAGCTAATACCCTAGAAGACAGGATCAAGCTTCAAAATGATCTGAACAGACTAGAAAACTGAGCCATAGCTAATAAAATGAAATTCAACAGGGAGAAATGTAAGGTACTGCACTTAGGGCGGAAAAACGAAAAGCACAGATACAGGATGGAGGACACCTGGCTGAATGAAACTACGTGTGAAAGGGATCTAGGAGTCCAAGTAGACCACAAGTGGAACATGAGTCAACAGTGCAATGCGGCAGCTAACAAGACCAATGCGATTTTAGGCTGCATCAATAGAAGTACAGTGTCTAGATCAAGGGAAGTAACAGTGCCACTATATTCTGCTCTGGTCAGGCCCCACCTGGAATATTGCATCCAGTTCTGGGCACCACAATTCAAAAAGGACATTGAGAAACTGGAGCATGTCCAAAGGAGGGCAACTAAAATGGTGAAAGGTCTGGAAACCATGCCCTACGAGGAACGACTTAGGGAGCTGGGGATGTTTAGCCTGGAGAAGAGAAGATTAAGAGGTGATATGATAGCCCTGTTCAAATATTTGAAGTGATGTCATATTGAGGAGGGAGCAAGCTTGTTTTCTGCTGCTCCAGAGTCTAGGACCCGAAGCAATGGATGCAAACTGCAGGAAAAGAGATTCCAACTCAACATTAGGAGGAACTTCCTGACAGTAAGGGCTGTTCGACAATGGAACAAACTCCCTCGGAGTGTAGTGGAGTCTCCTTCCTTGGAGGTCTTCAAGCAGAGGCTGGATGGCCATCTGTCGGGGATGCTTTGATCTGGATTTCCTGCATGGCAGGGGGTTGGGCTGGATGGCCCTTGTGGTCTCTTCCAACTTCCAACTCTATGATTCTATGATTCTATAGTGCTCTCTGCATGGAG
>NW_024847728.1:0-1002 GCF_019175285.1 Sceloporus undulatus
CTTCTGGACTCTTAGGACGCATGCATCATTGAAACACCATACCTCCACTGTGACTCAAAGCAGCTTTATTTTAGCTGTCTGTAACAGGCCAAAGAATCTAATTCTAAGTCTCACTGAATAATTTTGACAAAACTTCAGGGAAAACTCATCAATATAGCCACAGTACAAGTTTATGTTCCAACAGAAGACGAATTAGGCAGGAACTGTAGTAACCACAGGACTATTGCAGTAAGCAAAATGGTGTTCAAAATTCTACAACAGACTTTTATCTACAACAGTGTGAGAAATGCCAAATGTTCAAGCTGGATTCAAGAAAGAAAGAGACACAGGGGATCTTTTTCCAAATATAAATTTGATAATGGAGCACACCAAAGAATTTCAGAAGATTAGCCTGTGGCCCGTTCCGCACGGGCGTAAAGTACGTCCCCAGGACGTACTAGGGTTAGGAAAGGGCGTCCTTTACGCACGCCTCTAACCCTAGTATGTCCTGAGGACGTACAAAATGGTGGCGCCCATTCTACATGGGTGCCGCTATCTTGACATCGTGGATGCATAGTGCCTGCGTGTCCCGCAATGGAAGTGACATCGCAAGTGCGCCATTGGCCACTTGCGGCGCCACTTCCGGGGCACGAAAAGAAGCTGCTTTTTGCGGCTTTTTGCTGCATCTGGGAACCGTGCGGTTTGATCGCTGCGGTTCCCGGATGCAACAACCAGCGGTGGAGTCAGACTGCTGTTTTCAGGCAGTCTGTAACACGCCAGTGTTTCACAGATTATGGCATTGACTTTGATTTTTTATATTAATAAAACCTATGGATTGCTCTTAAAGAAATGGATGTGCCCCAACATTTGATTGTCCTGATATGTAACTTGTACTCAGGACATGAAGCTATTGTTAGCACAGAATATGGAGAAATTGTATTGTTTCCAATTGGCATGGGGGTGGGGTAAGGCAAAGATGCATTTTACCATTCTATCTAAATTGTAGAGTAAATGTATTAGATG
>NW_024847729.1:0-455 GCF_019175285.1 Sceloporus undulatus
ATATTGCCCTCTCAGCAAAGCCTGGAGATATTAACCTTTAAGGACCAGAACTCCTCAAAGGTTGACTTTCCCAGTCTCTCCTGAGAGACCCTCCTGGACCTAGAGCAGCCTCAAAGAAAGGGGTCCCATTGAATTGGTGGCTCATGTCTTTCTGAGTCTGTGGGTCCAGAAGAAGAGGACTGTTTTCCAGGACCCTCTTCCTAACCTGAAAAGGCAGCTCTTAGCATTTGCCCAACACTGCTCTTGAACATGCAAAGATCAGGCAAGCAAGATCTGCTTTGCTGTTTGCAAAAAAAAGATGGAAAAACAATGGGCCCTTGGTATCTTTTGGGATTTGGTTTGGATAGAAAATCCATAGGGGCTCAAGACCCATTATATAAAATGGGTGACCTTGGGTAAGTCACACTCTCTCAGCCTCAGAGGAAGACCAATGGCCAGATAGAAGGCATACAACA
>NW_024847729.1:555-1002 GCF_019175285.1 Sceloporus undulatus
CTCCTCCTTAGGCCCTTCCTCTAAGCCTTCCTCCTCATCCTCTTCCTCTAAACCTTCCTTCTCCTCCAGCCCTTCCTCTAAGCCGCCCTCCTCCTCCTCCTCTTCCTTCTCCTCCTCCTCCACGTCAGGACCTTCCTCTAAACCTTGCTCCTCCTTTTCCTCCCAGACTTTGGGGAGTCTTCAATTCCTTTCTGGGGATCCTAAGGCAACACTGTCACAGGAGTCTCTTTGTAGGTTTTGTTGAAGGGTGTTTACCATTGCCATCCTTTGAGGCTGAGAGAGTGTGCCTTGGGGGCTGGGGGTGTGCTGCGTGCATTGAACCCGTGTCTAGTGACCCTATTCCCACGGTTTCCTTGCCTTCAGTTTTGTCTTCCACTTTGCCCTTTGTCTTCCTCTGAGGCTGAGAGAGTGTCTGCTGCTCAAGGTTCCCCTGCAGTGGGTTTCATG
>NW_024847730.1:0-1002 GCF_019175285.1 Sceloporus undulatus
TCCTGAAACATGGAAACAAGCTAATATAACTTTGCTGTTAAAAGAAGGTAGAGGTGCAAGTGAGGTAAAGAGCTATAGGCTAATTTCCTTATTAAATATGGATTATAAACTATTTTCTATGACTTTGGCCGATAGACTCAAAAAAGTTCTTAAAGACTGGATTCAAAATGACCAATTGGGATTTTTCCCTCACAGAAAATTGAGTGATAACATGCGAAACATATTAAATATAATTGAATATTTTGAAAGGCTGAATGAAAAAACCTTGCACTGATCTTTGTCGATTTAGAAAAGGTCTTCGATAACATAGGATGGGATATGTCATTTGCAACACTTGAAAATATCGAAATAGGAGCTTCTTATTTAAGATGGATAAAGGCAATGTATAAAGATCAAAGAGCCAAACTAATTGTTAACTATAAAGAAACAGAAGAATTTGAGATTTCTAAAGGTAAATGGCATGCTTTCCCACTTTCACCCCTTTTGTTCATTCTGATCCTTGAAGCACTGAATAAATAGGATAAGATTAGAAAATAAGATCAATGGAATAAAAATTAAAAACAACTGAGCTTAAAATGAGAGTCTTCTCAGACGACATTTGTATTCCCTGGAGAACCCAGAAAAGAGCACAAGTCAATTGATGGATGTAATAGTGGAATTGGAATATGTTTCAGGACTAAAAGTAAATAGAGACAAAACAACATTCATAACAAAAAATATAGGTAAAAGAAGAACAAATGCAGGAAGAAATTAGGGGATTTAAAGTGGGAAAGAAAGTTAAATATCTAGGAATAAATTCAACAAATAGAAACTCATATCCATTTCACAATAACTATGAGACACATGGAAGAAAATCAGAAAAGACCTAGGAAAAAGGGAGAAATTACACTTATCGCTATTAGGAAAAATGTCACTGATCCAAATGAGTTTCCTTCCTGAAATACTGTTTCTGTTCCAAGCGAAACCCATCATCCAGAATGAAAAACCCTTGAATCTATGGCA
>NW_024847731.1:0-1002 GCF_019175285.1 Sceloporus undulatus
GTCCTATTGGCTTTTCCAAGATTTCCCCCCCAGAAACACAACCATTTTCAACTAGTCTTTCTTAAATCTGCCCTTTGGTTTATTTCCGATCAACTTGGTTAGCTTATCGATTTCTGCATAATCCAATATCTTCCACATGCATTCTGTTACATTTGGGCTTTCTTCATCTTTCCATCTTGTGGCAAATACTGCCTTTGCCACTATTATCATAGAAAGGGGAATCCTCCCATATTTCTTTTCTTGTTCTTCATCTGCGATTCCTAATGGATATATTTTGGGTTCTTTTAATAGTTAATGCGCTTTACATGACTGCAGTATTAAATCAGTCTGAACCCAAGGGAAGATATCGGTCCAAAAAAAGGGCAGAAATAATCCAGTTTGAGACCCCTTTAATTGCTCAGTGCTAGGGAATCCTGGGAATTGTAGTTTATTGTGGCACCAGAGTTCTCTGCTGGAGAAGGCTAAATGCCTCACAAAACCACAGTTCCCAGAATTTTCTAGCACTGACACAGAGCAGTTAAAGTGATCTCAAACTGGATTATTTCTGCAATCTGTTATGGGCCATAGTCAACAAGAGGCATAGCTAAAGGGAATAGATTGAAAAATAAAATATTTCTGTATGGCTTGGACAGATGTGTCACAACAGGAGAAATGATGCATCAATGTAATAATAATAATAATAATAATAAATTTTATTTATATCCCGCCCTTCCATGGATATGATCAGGGCGGCGTACAAAATATAAAAACAATAACAATACAACATTAAAATCCAATATCAGTTAAAAACATTACTATAAAACAGGAACAGGAAACAATAAAATAGAAAATCACATAGCAGGGGCAAAAAAGTGGAGAAATTCGTCATCAATCCAGGGTCGAGAAAGGAAAAAGGGGAAAGGGGGCAGGAAAAAATGAATGAACGACTTAAGGTGGGAAGGCCAAACGAAATAGATATGTTTTTAACTGTTTTTTGAAAACAGCTAATGAGGCAGCGGAGCG
>NW_024847732.1:0-1002 GCF_019175285.1 Sceloporus undulatus
CTCCCACAGTAAAACAGGGTGGGAATAGGAGACACTTTGTTTATTCACCCAAATCCTCCTCCTCCTCCTCAACAAAGCCTCCCCCTCCAAGCCCCCACATGCCATCACTTTATGCAGCCTCCAACCCACACTTTTGCTGCCCCAACATGGTGACTTCAGGGAAATTACTGTCAGGAAGTTCTTTTTAATTTTGAGGTGGAAGCTTTTTTCCTGGAGTTTGCATCCATTGCTCCATTTTGCTGTTCTCTGAAGGAACAGAAAACAAGCATGCTCCCTCCTCAATATGACATCCCTTCAAAGATTTTCAACAGGGCTTTCCTATCCCCCCTTAACTGTCTCTCTTCTCCAAGCTAAACATAACCAGCTCCCTAAGTCTCTTCTCATAGGGCTTTATGGTTTTCAAGTCCCTTCACCATTTTGGTTGCCCTCATCTGAACACACTCCAGCTTCTCAACATCCTTTCTGAATTGTAGTGCCCAGAACTGGACCCAGGATTATGCCAGGTGAGGCCTGACCAAACCAGTGTCCTATATCTGGGCATGGCATTTTTTCTCCCTAAGTGCCGTACCTTACATTTCTCCCGGCTGAAACTGATTTTGTTCATTTTGGCCCAGCTTTCTAATCTATTAAGGTTACTATGGATATTGATCCTCTCCTCTGGGATGTTAGCTACTCCTCCTAATTTGGCCTCATCTGTCAATTTGAGAAGCAGGCTCTCTGTTCTTTCATCCAAGTCCTTGATAAAGACGTTGAAAAGCTCTGGGCCCAGGATAGAAACCGGTGTCACCTCTGTGGCCCAGAACAGCACATAGATGTAGAATGCCATAATATTTAATAATAAGTAGCAATGTGCCAGCATGGTGTAATGGACTCTGGGAAACCTGGGTTCAAGTCCTCACTTTGCCATAGAAACTCATTGGGTAACCTTGGGCAAGTCACACTCTCTCAGCCTCAAAGCAAGACAAGAGCAAACCCGCTCTGAACAAATCTTGTCAATAAAAC
>NW_024847733.1:0-1002 GCF_019175285.1 Sceloporus undulatus
ACCTGCTCCCTCAATCCCTGTCCCTCATGGCTAGCGGCTCGGGGGGGTCGGCTGTAACCTTGTTGTTACACCGGATTATAAACACATCTTTGAGGGACGGGCAATTTCCATCCAGCTTAAAATTGGCCACTGTAAAATCGCTGTTAAAAAAGCCCTCCCTCGACCCCCTGATGCATAATAATTATCGGCCAGTTTCGCTATTGCCATTTTTGGGGAAGGTGGTCGAGAAGGCGGTTGCAATCCAGCTTCAATCGATCTTGGATGATACGGATTATCTGGACCCATTTCAAACCAGCTTTCGGGCGGGTTACGGGGTTGAGACGGCCATGGTTGCCTTGGTCGATGATCTCCGTCTGGGCATCGACAGGGGAAGCGTGTCCCTGTTGGTGCTCTTGGACATCTCAGCGGCTTTCGATACCATAGACCATGGTATCCTTCTGGAGCGCCTGGCAGAGGTGGGAATCGGGGGCATTGCGCTCCAGTGGTTCCGATCCTACCTCTCTGGGAGGTTCCAGATGGTGCAGCTGGGAGACGTATGCTCCGATAAGAGGGCCCTGACATCTGGGGTCCCTCAAGGAGCCATTCTGTCTCCCATGCTTTTTAACATTTACATGAAACCGCTGGGAGAGATCATCCGGAGACATGGGGCGCGGGGTTATCAGTAGGCTGATGACACCCAAATAGTCTTCTCTATGTCTCCGACTGATGCAGTGACCGAGGATGGCGTCTCTCCTCTCGTGGCCTGTCTGGAGTCGGTAATGGGCTGGATGAGGGAAAACCGACTCAGTCTGAATCCAGAGAAAACGGAGGTACTTGTGATAGGTTCCCCTGGTCCAGGAATGGCAGTGGTTCCACCTGTCCTGAACAGGATCACGCTTCCTGTGAAGGACTCCGTGCGCAGTCTGGGGGTGCTTCTTGATTCGTCGCTTCACCTCACAGCTCAGGTGAATGCGATGGTCAAGAGCACCTGTTATCAGCTTCGGCTTATTCGCCAGCTGCGCC
>NW_024847734.1:0-1002 GCF_019175285.1 Sceloporus undulatus
TTGCCAGCTGCGACCCTTCTTATCTCAATTTCTGCAATGCACTTTACGTGGGGCAACCCTCATGCCACATTCGGAAGCTTCAATTGGTTCAAAACATGGCATCCAGATTGGTGACAGGGAGCTCTAAATTTGATTTGAAGGCCCTGGACAGACAGGCCCTTTGCGGCGTACTGGCGACATGCTAGGGTCACCTCAGGGTGGTGCGTGCACATGCTCCACAACCTTAGGATGTCTCCATGATGCCATAGCTGTGTGGCACTGTCCAGACGGTGTGTACAGCTATGACATCACTGCTATGCACTGTCCAGATGGACCTGTGCAGCAGCGACGTGCTTGCGCCACCACCAGCAGTTTGGGGTGGCGCTAAAAGGAGCCACTTTTCAGCACTCCTTTGTTTTCCATGTAGCCATGCCACACAATTTGTTTTCCTCCGCGCTGCACACATCTTTGTACTGCTCACCTCACTAAAATAAAGAGGAAACTTCAACAGTGATCAGATCTCCAGCCATTGACCAACATGATGTATGGATTTAAGACTAACCATTTCATGGACACGGATGTTGGTCCATCATCCAAGCCCCCGCAATGGGCTAGTGTTCAGCTTTTGTAACAACTAGGTCTGGCTGCATTTTACCACTGAGAGCTTTTTGTCTTCTATGTGGCTTTGCTTCTCCTCTCCCTTTGCCTTCACTCATATCAAGTCTCTCTGGACTGGCTTTGCTCCAAATCAATGGTCCTTAAACCATGGACCCTTTTCATTCGAATCAAGTCAATTTTTATTTCCACTGACCCATTGGCCATTGCAGTTCTGGACTGGAATCCCACATGACCTGTTACGTTACATAACTTTGGGTATATCCAGCTACCTAGCAGGAAGGCTGTTTACTTTTGTACGTTTTTAATGGTTTTATATTTGCAGATGAGTATGTTTTCAATTATTTAGATGTATGTCTTTCTGCCAAGAGATTTCGCAGAAGGCCTATTGTGCTTTCATGACCATTT
>NW_024847735.1:0-582 GCF_019175285.1 Sceloporus undulatus
GAGGTCTAAGAACACCAGCAGGGTCACACTTCCCCTGTCGATGCCTAGACGGAGATCATCAACTAAGGCGACCAAGGCCGTCTCAACTCCGTATCCTGCCCTGAATCCGGTTTGAAATGGGTCCAGATAATCAGCTTCATCCAAGACTGCCTGTAGTTGATTGGCGACCGCCCTCTCAATCACCTTGCTCAAGAATGGCAACAACAAAACAGGCCTATAGTTATTTCTATCCAAGGGTCCAGGGAGGGCTTTTTTAAGAGTGGTCTGACCACTGCCTCCTTAAGACAAGAAGGCAGGGTACCCTCTCTGAAGGATGCATTAATTATATTTTTCAGCATCAGCTTGACTATATCACCCCCCTGGACAGCCAGCCAGGATGGGCAAGGGTCAAGAGGGCAAGTCGTTTTTTTTCAGACTACTAAGGAGCTTGTCCACGTCCTTAGTATTTACCGACTCAAATGGATCCAGTCTAACAGTAATGGCGGAGGCGTTGGATGCCTCTCTCATTGCTTCTGACTTAAAGTTGGCATCCAAATCAGCTCTTATCCGAGAGATTTTATCTGTGAAATAATCATTAAAAGC
>NW_024847735.1:682-1002 GCF_019175285.1 Sceloporus undulatus
GAGGTCTAAGAACACCAGCAGGGTCACACTTCCCCTGTCGATGCCTAGACGGAGATCATCAACTAAGGCGACCAAGGCCGTCTCAACTCCGTATCCTGCCCTGAATCCGGTTTGAAATGGGTCCAGATAATCAGCTTCATCCAAGACTGCCTGTAGTTGATTGGCGACCGCCCTCTCAATCACCTTGCTCAAGAATGGCAACAACAAAACAGGCCTATAGTTATTTCTATCCAAGGGTCCAGGGAGGGCTTTTTTAAGAGTGGTCTGACCACTGCCTCCTTAAGACAAGAAGGCAGGGTACCCTCTCTGAAGGATGCATT
>NW_024847736.1:0-1002 GCF_019175285.1 Sceloporus undulatus
ACAGTTGCTCCTCTAAAAGGGAGCATAAATCTGCCGTTCCTCGGGGCATCCTCCTGTCACTAATGCTGTTTTTTCTTAAACTTTAAAAAACAACTTCAAAAATTCAGGGTCACATGGGATGTAAAAGGTCAACATTACATAAAAACAGAGATGGACTCAGAAGACAGAGATACCTTCTTTGCACCAATTCAGTCCTCGAAAGGGAATCATATTACAAAGGAAGGCCCACTTCTGCTCCAGTGTGGTTGAGATCAAATATAAGTGGAGACCATCATTCTTTAAAAGGCAGAGGAAGATCCCACCCCGCAACCTTCTACATTGATCAGTGAGCTTTTCCATAAACCAAAAATCCCAAAATGGAGACCACCAATCAGTCCTATTGACCTTTCCAGTTTTCCCAGCCCTGGCAATTTCAATCCTGGCCAATGCCAACAAAAATACAACAATATCTTTATTGTGTAATGTCTTGTTTTCATTAATAAACATTGAAAACAATAAAAGTTCTGGAGAAGGGACGATCTTTTGATCACTGATTTCTGAAACTAAGTTAACTACTGAATGCCAAAATGCAAATGCACTTGGACAGTCATACCACATGCGCAGGAAGGTACCTCTAGTATTACATCCTCTCCAACAGCATAGGTGGGGTTCTTAGTAAGGCGTGCCAGTTGTCATGGTGTCAGGTACCCTCTATGCACAACTTTAAGGATGCTTTCTTTTAATGCTGTTTAACATCCACATGAAACCGCTGCGAGAGATCATCCAGAGGCATGGTCAGTATCCTCATGACACCCAGAGATATCTCAGCATCAACTAAGGAAGGCATCTCCCCTCTGAATGAATGTCTTGGGGCAGTAATGGGCTGAATGAGGAAAAACAGACTGAAACTGAATCCAGATTAAACGGAGGAACTGGTTGTTGGAGGTCCTAATCCAGGTATGGAGCTTTGCCAACTGGTCCTGGAAGCGGTTGCACTTCCCCTAAAGGACTGTGTTTGGGGGT
>NW_024847737.1:0-1002 GCF_019175285.1 Sceloporus undulatus
TTGAATGCTTTCAAGCAAGATTAGTTCAGTACTACATACCTTTCACAGCCAAAGCACTCCAGAAAAAAGTATGGCAAAGCACGCCTTTAAAAATCCAATCTAACTTTCAGAACAACTGTTTACACTAATGTGTAAATGCAACATTTCATCATCCATATGTTTGACTCCAGTCCAGTCATTATAGTTTAGCAGAGGCCTACAGCAAAGGAAGAGGAACAGCTGGAGTGCTACTGGTGGATGTCTCATGCTGGGAATGATCAATGGCATCATAAATGGTTTTTGAAGTCTTTAGTTTTAGTTGTACAGGAGATGGACATCAACTTTTAGTGGTCTTTCACCCCCCCCCCCAAAGTCTTGCACAGCTGAACTCTTCCATGTGGCAAAACAGCAAAGAAGAAATTGGATGTATCACTACCAACATGGATTTTGCACTGTCTAGAAATGTAATACAGTCAGCAAGTAAATGAACTTTGCTGTCTTCTACAGGCAGAAGCATGCTTGGGGAGATAACCAAACATTAACCCTGCTTGACAGACATCCAGCAAATGGCTGGAGAATCTAAGTGTGTGCTAACATTCATTTTAATTATCATTAGAAGTGGCATTTGCTGACCTGTTTGTGAGTAAACAGTATAGCAGAAGCTTGGACATGCAGAAGAGTGTTGCTGGATAATATAGCACTATACATTAACCAACATGTCGAAACTTCTATTTGCATTCTACTTCTAGCTAATTGTGGACTAAATCAATATCTTAACAGTGCTAAATTTCCATCATGTGGAAGCCACTCAGAGCAGTATGTGTTCAGGATAGATCAAGAAAGCCACAGAAAAGGCATGCCAGTGCAAAGCAGTTGACTGCTGTACCTCATATACCTTTTACTACAGCATGTACAAAAAGAATTAAACCAGGATGGATGACTAAGGAACTTTCAACCGAGCTAAGCTTGAAACGGAACATGTATAAGAAATGGAAAAAGGGGGAAATCACAAAAAAGGAATTC
>NW_024847738.1:0-1002 GCF_019175285.1 Sceloporus undulatus
TATTTTCAAACTGTGGATGCTTGAATCTGTGGATCAGAAATTCTGTGAATATGGAGGACTAACTGCTCACTTAAAGTGACACCACCACTTTAATATTAAAATTATATACATACAGATTTAGAAACAAGCCCTGTTAAATTCACTTGCTCACAGGTACACGAACATCAAGGTTGACACTTAAGATGTTTCAAAGAGGGAGACAGAGATAATTCAGCATTAATAATAATAATAATAATAATAATAATTATTATTATTTATATGTCCTGCCTCTTCCAAGGATTGAAGCGGGATTATGTCATTGAAATAATACAATGCAACTGAACAGTCAATAAAATACTAATACTGAATTATACATCCCTTTTAGATCTCCAAACATCAATTCATATACCATCATACTTAGAGAGAAGGGTCTTAATCATAAACTCTGTACCAAATCCAATAGGAAAGCCTGCCGGAAGAGATCCATCTTTAGTGCCTTCTTAAAGGCATCTAAGTTAGCGATAAGACGCATCTCCTCCAGCAGACTATCCCATAATTTAGGGGCTGCAGCAGTGAATACTCTATGGGAAGTTGTGGTTAATTGAGCATTACAATGTTCCAACAAATTCTTCCCCGATGTTCTGAGTGTGTGGGGCGGATTATGTAGGGAGAGGCATATACATTTTCAGTGACAGAATGCATGCAGGGTAGCACTGTCTATTCATGTTTTGGGTTGTTTAAAAAACAACAACTATCCAGGTCTTACTTCTCTGTGCTTACTGCCAGCTTCGTCTATTCTTTGTGTGAGAGAACTGTCTTGGACCGATGATTTCATGGTCCCGTAATATGAGCGTTTTTTTTATTCTTTTAAGCAAAAACACGCCTATTCTTTAGGTGTTTTCACATGTTCTGTGAAAGCATGAAAGTAGAAAGGAAGACTGTACTCAATTCATGTACTCTATAATTCTGTATAGAGTGTACTGTATGGAAAAGTAATATGTAAAACACAGATCAAAGGTAATG
>NW_024847739.1:0-1002 GCF_019175285.1 Sceloporus undulatus
ATTTATATTGAACCAGAATTCCAGATTACAACAGATAACACACTGTTACAACAGATAACACACTGCAGTTGGAGACACAATTTTGCAGCTAACAAGTTAAGATGTTGGTGTCTAAAGTAGTAGCTTGTCCTAATGCTAAGCAAGCTTAATTACCTGTTTCTGGTGAGCAAAGGGTCTGGGTGGGAAAAGCCAGCTATAAATTGGTCCTCTTGATCACCTAATACATGATTACAGTAATTCTTTTTCTTCAATAAACACAGAACATCACCTCTGACCTTATTCAGATCTTTGGAAATTGTATTTCTAAGCTATCTACTTCAAGGTTCTCTATTAACATGGCTTATGATATGTGAATTATAAAAACTGGAATTAGGCCCATGAGGTAAATAAAACACTCCTAAAATTCCTCCTACTTAGGGATGCCATATCCCACCTGCAGGTGGGACAGTCCCATTTTTGGCGGTACCGGCCCAGTCCCGCCTGGTTCCCGCCAATTCCTGACTTTGGGGCCAGCCCCTGGGCCAGGCCTGCTCATGTGGCCATCACTGCAGCCGCTCATGCAGCTGGCCAGTCACCCACCTCCGCCTCCTCCTCCTCCTCCTCCTCCACCTCCATGCTCTCCCACGTGGCTGTGCTGGGCAGTTGCGTGGGCCACGGCCGGCGGCAGCACACACTCGCCCCGCTTGCGCACCCATGCGTGGGGCTAAAATGGGAGCTTGTCCCCTTGACGCTGGCTGGCCAATGGCAGAACGGTGGGGGCGGGGCTGTTTCCAGCCCCAGTTGGGCCAACATCAAGGAGGAGGAGGAGCCTCAGAGAAGGAGGAGGCGGAGCAGAGTAGGACTTTTTCTAAAGTGTGTTTTTTGTGTATTTTTGGTGCTTTTAATGCTAACAAGTCTGCCTTGTTTTGACAATTATAGTGATGATGATGATATTGATAGCAGCCAGCTTTCTGATGCCGAGACAGTGTGACTTTCCAAAGTGTGTTTTTTGTGTATTTTTGG
>NW_024847740.1:0-1002 GCF_019175285.1 Sceloporus undulatus
ACCTTACCAACTACAAATCTCATGATTCTACAGGATGGATCTATGGAAAAGTGACATCAAAGTTTTGTAACTGTATAACTGGAGTTAGTATGTAGCCATCATGGCCAGCAGGCTTTGAGAACATTTTGTAGAATTCCCTTTGAAACTGCTCCACATGGTAAAACACAAAGAAATTATAAGAAAGAGTTTAAATTCCAAGGAGGAAAAAAAGACCCTCATTAAGCATTAGGAAGAGTTTCCTGGCAGTAGGCACTGTTCTTCAGTGGAATAGACTGCATCGGAATATGATGGGTTTTCTTTCACTGGAAGCTTTAAAACAGAAGTTGCATGTTCACCTCTTTAGTGCATTAGCAGTTGTTTCTCACACTGGGAAAGGGTTTGATAACGTGACTTTTTGTATCCCTTCCAAGCCTATGATTCTATTTTATTAATTAGATTTACGACCCACCTTTCTACCTAAAAGTATGCTTCAAACAACTAATGATATTAAAACACAGATTTATTTGGTGAGAAAAAGATGGAGTCAATTGTTTATTTATTTAATTTTAAAGTAAAGAAAAGCAGAGCCAAACCAAACAGTTAAGTACACGCACACACACACACCACGCACACTTCAACAACACAGCAGACCTTCCATGCTGAAGACTCTTAATAAACATATTTTTGCCTTTTGGTAAAATGTCAATTAAGAAAGAATCAACCCAGGTTCCATTGGTAAGGAGTATCAGAGTCTCAGAGCAACTGTTACTACAATGTGTATAAATAATTCTTTAAATCAGGGGTAGGCAACCTGCGGCCTGCGGGCCATATGCAGCCCCCGGAGGCAGCAGGACCGGCCCCCGCCCGGTCCTGCCGCCGCCGCTGCCGCATCCTCCTCCTCTGGGCCTTCAAGCTGCCCTTGGCCCTTTTAAGTGCAGCAGGGAGGAGGAGGACGAGGCCTGGCTTCATCCTCCTCCTCGCCACCGCCCTTAAAGGGCCAAGGGCAGCTTGGAGGCCCAGAGG
>NW_024847741.1:0-647 GCF_019175285.1 Sceloporus undulatus
GTCATTATCTTTACTATTAGTAATTAAATCCTAATCTTAACAACATACAGTATAACTTTAAAACATAAACAGACATATGGACAGACAAACCGTAAAAGCAAAATCACAAGGGCCTTTTCTTAGCACCACTGGATTAATTTTTGCATTCCTTACTGACAAAAATAATGCTAGTTCACTCCTGGGATTTGTGTGGCTTCTCACCTGTATGGACTTTCTAATAATAATAATAATAATAATAATAATAATAATAATAATAATAATAATAATTTTTATTTATAACCCACCTTTCCAAAAATAGATCAAAGCGGGGAACAGCAAAGAAAAAAATGTAGCACAATCTGCAATATAAAAACATAGAGTATAAAAACATCATAAAAATAACCCAATACTTTAAAACACTATAAAATCTACAACAAGTGTTAAAACCAAAGAAGACAAACTAACTACCTAGAACCATTGCATATCAGGGGAGAACAGCATGTAATCAGGGCACATGGGCAAAAGCTTGTCGGAAGAGAAAGGTCTTTAATTCCTTCCTAAAAAGATCAAGGGAGGTGACGGAGCTTGACTTCATAGAAACACATTTCCCACAATGCTGGCATTTGTATGGCTTCTCTCCTGTGTAGACTCTCTGATGTTTAACTAGG
>NW_024847741.1:747-1002 GCF_019175285.1 Sceloporus undulatus
CTTCTTAAACATGGATTTTTATAGCATCCACGGCCAGAAAAAGTTCCTCAACAGTATACATTTAAAATATCAAACCTTGATTTTCCAGTTTTTATTATGGACTCCATTTTGCTCTCTCATTATAGTCAATGGGACTTGAGCATCCCCGTATTTTGTTATACAATGGGGATCTTGGAACCTAACCTCGACCTACAACAAGGTACCACTCTGTGTGTGTGTGTGTGTGTGTCTATTATCATCATATATAATCCATAT
>NW_024847742.1:0-1002 GCF_019175285.1 Sceloporus undulatus
TTGTTTGTTGTGGGATCTCAGGTTGGATATAGGATGAGTTTGGGTTACATTTAGTATGGCCTGTTACAGACAGCCAAAATAAAGCTGCTTCGAGTCACAGTGGAGGTATGGTGTTTCAATGATGCATGCGTCCTAAGAGTCCAGAAGTCGCACCAAAGCCATGCTCTAGCCCTAAGCTTTATTTTGGCTGTCTATAACAGGCCTATGTTTTACAAGTTATGTTGCTTGTGATTATTTGTATTTGTCAAGTCTTTTAATTGTATTTGTGTTATTGTTGTTGGTCCTATATGGTATTTTTTTTTTAGCAATAAAGTTAAAAAACATACAGTATCCTGAAATCTAGAAATCATATCCAGGAGAAGGTGTTTTGGTCACACTGCAAACAATAACCTCACAAATCCACAAAACTGTGATACCTTTCTCCTGTTTGATGTTTAACGCTTTTTCCCAATGAAGAACCCAGTTGAGCTTCAAAAGTTTTTTCCTCCATCTTTTTTGTGCATTTTGGTTGGCCACTAAAGGTATCCTTGTTCTGTGGATTGTGGCTGTTATTGTGGTTTGCTGTATGGTCCGGCCAGCATGGCAACCTCTGGATATGATCTCTAGAGTAGGAATCCCTCTTCGTCTCATGGCTGTTTGGGGCTTTTCTCCCTTCCTCCCTCTCTGCCCCATAGAAGTCAAGGGGGACTCACCTTTGCTAAGGACTCTTCCAAGGGGCTAGGATTCAGAAACAGAGGTTTAATTTGCATTACAGAAATCATGCATTTCAACACTGCTTTAACTGCCATGGGTCAATTCTATGGAGAGCTGGGATCTGTAGTTTTCTGAGCTATGTAGCCTCTCTTGGGAGCTCTAGTGTGAAAAGAGACTACAAATCCCAGAATCCCATAGCATTGAGAAATGGCAGTTAAAGCGATGTCAAACTGCATGAATTCTGCAGTGCAGATCCAACCATAAGCCATGTTATTCAGGAATATCAGTATCCTAAGGGATCTTGTAGCA
>NW_024847743.1:0-1002 GCF_019175285.1 Sceloporus undulatus
GCATCCCGCCTGTCCTTCCCAGGTGTGGTTCCAGAACCGACGCACTAAATGGCGGAAGAAGAGTGCCCTGGAGCCATCTTCCTCCTCTCCCCGCGCAGGGGCTGGACCGGGTGAGCGCTCCGTTTCGGATGAGGACGATGAGTACAACAAACCCCTGGACCCTGACTCAGACGACGAGAAGATCCGACTCCTGTTGCGCAAACATCGGGCGGCGTTTTCCGTTTTAGGGCTGGGCTCTCATAGTGGCTGAGCAGCCGCTGAAGGAGAAGGGCAGGTGCCTTCAAACCCAAAGGGGATGGAGGCTAAATCCAGCAAGCTGGACACTGAAGGGTTTGTGTTGAGGGTGGGGAGGAGGGAAAGACTATGCTGCCCTGGAAGAAGCCTCCGCAACAAGCCCCTTCCAAAATTAAACAAGAAGGATCACCAAACTCAGACCGTATTGGTAGCCTTCATAGCTGTGCGTAGTAACTCAGACGGAACATTTAAGGCTGCCAATCCTCCTGCTCTGTCCCTCAAGCCTCAAGGCTCTGGATGGAAATCTTATTTTCAGTTAGAAAATATAAGTTCCATATGATTTCATTGTATTCAAATACATACATTTTAAAAGCACATGTAAAGCAGATCCAGGGATAGTGGGAGAAGCATGTAAAATGGCATTGCAAGCACTAGCCAACAGGTACCTTCAGTAGCCATTGCCTTCTAGCTCAGACTGACCCAGGCTGAAAAGTCGCAATATATATATATATATATATATATATATATATATATATATATAGTTCTCCAGGGTTTGCCTTGTGTGAGAAAAGGTCTGTGTATGTGCGTGTGTCGAAGGCACTTACCAGTTGTATTGGTCCTCAGACATTAGATGTATCTTCACTCCCCCAGCAGCTCATCTTCGTTGTCGGGATCCATCTTGGGAAGCTATGAAGCAATCATAACGAAGAATACATCTGAACATGTGCAGAGTATGCTTCTGTAACCAATAATTAATCACATTTATTT
>NW_024847744.1:0-1002 GCF_019175285.1 Sceloporus undulatus
AGTGAGGGAAAAGGGAGGTGGTAGGGTGGTAGAAAATGCTGGGCTTCTCCCTGCAAGGAGCCCAAGGACAAAGGCCTCTTCAGGTAAGAAAGACACAGGCTGGTTCCGAGGCTTCTTGAAGGTTCCTTCTTGCCTTAGCTAGCTGGCTTGTGCTAGCTAGCAAAGGCAAGAGGGAAATAATGAGAATGCATGTGCCTGCCCCCTCCCATACCCTTTGTCTTGGCTAGTTGGCTAGAGCTAGCTAGCCAAGGCAAGGGGAAGAGACAAGAATGTGTGTGCCTGCCCCCTCCCTTCCCTTTTGCCTTAGCTAGCTGGCCTGAGCTAGGCAAAAAGGAAGGGGGAGTAGATGTATGCAGGCTCTCCTCCTTTTCTTTCCCTTTTGCCTTGGCTAGCTAGCATAGGGGGGGCACCAGGGTTGTCGCCTAAAAGGAAAGGGGTGATAGTCTGAAAATCTTGGGGACCACTGATTTAGACAGTTATAGCTCTATGATTCCACTTAACTGCCAAGGCACTATCCCATGAGATACTGAGATTTGTACTATAGGGAGTGGTACTTTTCAGATAGATTATACAGTCGGTCCTTGGTATATGAGGGGATCCGTTCCGGACCCCCCGCGTATACCAAAATTCGCGTATGCTCAAGTCCCATTGTCCCCAACTTCCCTCCCTCCCCTCTCGTCCCCCCAACTCTTTCCTTCCCTCCCTCTCTCCCTTTCTCCCTCCCTCCTTACTTACCTTTTCTCCCCGGTGCCACGTCGCTGCTGCTGCCGCCGCCACCGCCTCAGCCATAGCAGGGGGGAAGGCCGGGTGGGGGTTTTGGAGGCAAAGAAGCCTCCAGCTTGCCACCCGGCCCTTCTGCGGCGGCGGTGGCGGCAACGGAGGACCAGCGGCAGAGGCCTCTTCGGCCTCCTCTCCGCCGCCGCCACCGCTGCCAGCACCTCTGTGCAAGGGCCATGTGGTGGGCTGGAGGCCTCTTGGCCTCCAGTCCGCCACTCAGCCCCT
>NW_024847745.1:0-1002 GCF_019175285.1 Sceloporus undulatus
AGTATCAAAGGTACTCCAAGATCTCTCTACAATTTTTAGTATTGTTATTTATATTGTAATAGAAATAATAACCCACTTTGACACCTCTTTCGCTGCCATGGCTCAATACTACGGAATCCTGGGAATTCTAGTTTTTAGACATTTAATCTTATCTATCAGAAAAAACTGTTCCAACAAGACACTACAATTCCCAGAATTTCATAGCACTGACCCACGACAGCTAAATCGCTATCAAACCTGTTAGTTTCCCCATTGTGGACACTGCCAAAATGCATAACAATAATAATACTAATACTAATACTAATAGTAATAATAATAATAACAACAATAGGTATCATGGCTCTCCCTTTATTGGATCAAGGCAGACAACGACAAATGAAATGAGAATAAAAACACCACACAATAAACCACAAGTAAAACCATAGCAAACCAGATCAAATCCTCTCTCTCTCCCACCCCTAAAGTGGCATTGAAACAACAATTCCCAACATAACGTGCCGAATAAATTAGCATGATTTATACCTTAGGCATCCAGAATCCAGAAAACATGACGCCACTTTCACCCTGCTTCACCTCCCCTCTCTCCCTGCCATGGAACTCTGGGATTTCTCGTTTACTCACATTACAGTTCCCCTTCTTTGCCACACAGACAGCGCTCAGCTGCCTCACAAACCTAAAAATCCCAGCACATTCTACCAGGCCATTCGCTCCCTCCCTCCTTACACAACTCCCCTTTTCTCTCACCCTCATGACCCCCCCAAAAAAAATACACAGACATATACACAAGCACACACAACTGTCTGTACAATATTATATATATCTGGCTCTATACATACATAGTCTGTATATTTGTAATTAGCCACACACACACACACACACACACACACATATACAATTATAACTTTCTATCTCTCTGTCTCTGGATATATAAATTATACATATGCATACATGACCATCTGTGTAAATATTATGTGCAAGTGTACACACATCTATATACTTAAT
>NW_024847746.1:0-1002 GCF_019175285.1 Sceloporus undulatus
ACTGGAGAGAAGCCACACAAATGCCAGCATTGTGGGAAATGTTTTTCTTTGAAGTCATACCTAGTGACACACCAGAGAATCCACACAGGAGAGAAGCCATACAAATGCCAGCATTGTGGGAACTGTTTTTCTTGGCAGTCAAGCCTTATGACACACCAGAGAATCCACACAGGAGAGAAACCATACAAATGCCAGCATTGTGGGAAATGCTTTTCTTGGAGGTCAGGCCTATAAAGTCACCAGAGAGGCTGCACAGGAGAGGAGCCACACACATCCAAGCAGTGAACGAACATTATTTTTGTAAAGAAGGAATACAAAATACTGTTTCAATCTGGCAGTGATATGAAAAGGCCCTCATGATTTTATTTGTACATTTTTTTTCTGTTCATATGTCTGTTTATGTTTTAAAGTTATGTTTTGTTAAGTTTAGGTTTTAATTGCTACTAGTATAGATAATTGTTTTTGGGTTATAAATTTGGCTGGGGATTATGGGCCGTGGTTTATGTTAGTTAGATGGGGGACTGGGATTTGTTGCAGCTAGCTAGAATAGCAATGATAGCATTCAGAATTGGTGGGATGTTGGCTGAAGAAAGTTGGGGACCAGCTTCTTGATATGTCTTGGGCAGGGAGAGATTGTGCGTGTGAGAAGGATGGCAAAGTGGGGCTGGTTAATAATGGGGGATTGATGGTGGGAATTGTAGGTGGGGGCTAGGTTTGGTGGAAGCTGGAGTTTTAGGTTCTGGGGTTTGAATATATTCTGGGCAGTTCTGGCTTAAACATATTTCTGATATGTGTTTTCAATAAAGTTCTTTGCTATTTCAACACACTGGATTCTTTGATGCACAGAATTTGTGAATATGCACAAAACTGACACTTTTTTTCCCCTTTTTTATTGTTTAACAAAGAACAAACATCTTGAGGACAAACAGAGATACATTAAACAGATACATTAAACACATATTAAACAAAACACTAAAACATCACAATCTTTACTTCGTGTAG
>NW_024847747.1:0-1002 GCF_019175285.1 Sceloporus undulatus
GATGTTAAATCCTATTTATTTCTGTGCCAGAGATTTAAACACTTTCTTACATTGCTGTCCATAGGGATGTTATCAAAATAACAGCATCTTAGTCATATTGTATAAAATGCTTTGCAGAAAAACAGTCTCTCTATATTTGTTATTGGTGCAATGGAATGGAATATGGGCAGCCAGCTATTTTTGGTTATTTCCATTGATTCTCTAATTGTATAAGTATACTTACAACACTTCATTCAGACAAACAGTTTGTTGTTTTTGTTATCATTGTGTGCCTTCAGGTCACTTCCATTGCTTGGTGGCACAGTGGTTAAATGCTGGCACTGTAACCTCTCAAAGCCACAAGGTTATGAGTTTGATCCTGCAGGCCTCCAGGGTCGACTCAGCCTTGCATCTTTCCGGAGGGTGCTAAAATGAGTATCCAGCTTGTTGGGGACAATTAGCCTACACACTGTAAACTGATTAGGGAGTGTTTAACTGTAGTGACATGCGGTATAGAAATGTACTTGCTATTGCTATCTCAAAGCAATGGCTGGCAGTTTTTCCTTGTCAATTGCTTCCTTCACCTCATTTTTTAAATATTCTTGTTTGTTTGTTTTTATTGATAATGCAAGTGCAAATGATTCATTAGAGGTGTGGATTTCTTGGGCATAACAATTGCATATAATTCCATCAGTTAAGGCATTTTATAACAGCTAGATGAATTGTCAGTTTGGAGATTAGAATACCCTCTGCTTCCCATGATAAACACTCCCATTCTAATTGTCTGACCTGGCATCTTTGCCTAAAGTGCCATCATAGCATTGCTGCAGCAATATCATAATTAGTTTTGCAACAAAAGCATTTCCTATTTCTGTGCTAACATCTGTGCACATTTACTCTGGATGTGGAACTAGCAAAACAAATGGATACAGCAGGCAGGGTTCCTTTTCTGAGCTGATTTCCAGGACTGCTAAATCGTAGCCTGTTTTTTAAAAAGCAAATAATAGGCAAGAATACTTATTG
>NW_024847748.1:0-1002 GCF_019175285.1 Sceloporus undulatus
CTAACACAGGAGAGAAGCCATACAAATGCCAGCATTGTGGGAAATGTTTTTCTTCAAAGTCACATCTAGTGAAACATCAGAAAGGCCACACAGGAAAGAAGCCACAAAAATCCCAGAAATGAATGGACATTATTTTTGTGAAGAAGGAATACAAAGAATATATTTTTATTCCTGTGGTGATAAGAAAATGCCCTTGTGATTTGTCTGTTAGGTTTGTCTGTCCATATGTCTTAGTGTTTTAAAGTTATATTTTCTTAATTTTAATTTTTAACTGCTATTAGTGTAGATCATTGCTTTAGTTTATAAATTTGACTGGGGATCATGGGTTCTGGAACGGGTTAGCTAGATAGAGGGTGGGATTTGTTGCAGCTGGCTACAATAGTTGTTTGATTGATAGCCTTTGTAATGTGTGGGATGTTAGCTGAAGAAAGTTGGGGGGAAGGTATTAACAGAAAGGGGACTAGTTTCTGGGAATGACAAAGGCAGCTTTGTTACTTGTGGGCCATTGACTGTGGGATTTGGAGGTGGGGCTAGGTTTGGAAGAGGGTGGAGTTTTAGGTTTGGGGGTTTTAATGTATTTTTGTCTGGGGGTGGGCAGTTCACTTAAGTGCTGATTTTCTGACTCTGGCCTGATTTAAATGGGCGTTTGCGCAGCCCCTGTCATGTGCTAGGGGTTGGCCGAGAACGTAGCATCCATACCGGCCTCACTCCTAGCACGTGATGGGGCCTCAAAATGGCGGCGCCCTGTACACATAGTGTAATCATGTCCTGGCGCCTTTGTGACACCGCAAGTGCGGCATTGGTGATTGTGGCATGACAAAGGCACCATCACAAGAAGAACCTGCTTTTTGTGGGCTCTTTTTGTTCTGTGACGGAGCCACGCAGTTTGTTCACTTTGGCTCCCTGGCGGAGCAAACCAGGGAGGTGGGAGACTGCTCTTTTTGGGCGGTCTGTATCCCGCCATTGTATTCCTAATAAAGTTCTTTGTTATTTCAACACAAT
>NW_024847749.1:0-1002 GCF_019175285.1 Sceloporus undulatus
TATATATATGTATGTATGTGTCTATATGTATGCATGTATACACACCCCACTCTCCTCCATGCCAGCATTCTCTGAAGATGCCAGCCACAGATGCTGGTGAAACGCAGGAATAAACTCTTCTAGAACATGGCCACATTGCCCCAAAAACCCACAAAAAAGCTGCTGTTATGTTATTGACCAGTGCACAACAGCACCTATGTGCATAGTCTTGTTGCACATCAGGGCATCATTGATGCACATCAGTAGAGCCCAGTTTGCATTGGGACGCTCTTCCCGACGCACCTTTATGCATCTTTGCAACAACTGGATTTCTTTCCCTTCCCCAGGTGAAGCATACTCCCTAAGCTGCTGTCATAGGAGTTTATCACACCGGGGCTGATTTTAGCATTAAAGAGAGATTAAAGTGCATTTAAAGCATTCTGCAAACGAAGCGGAAATGGTGAGTAGTTGCATCATTGATTATCACATCAAACAATGTTGGAAATGCATTGTCGAAAGTAAAAAGATGCACGTTAAGGCCTCTTTGTGACCACTTTAATGGCGAGTTTTGTGCGACGCCGCGTGAAACCGTTACACATAAATATGCAATTTTGGGGGCATATTCATGGGATAAACTCTCAAACTCAAACGTATTGCGTACTGGAATAAACTCCACATAGGGCATGGTTTCCAGGCCTGTCACCATTTTAGTCGCCCGCCTCTGGACACACTCCAGTTTTCTATATGTGGACATTTATGGATAGATCCAGCTCTTGACTACATTGAACTTGAGAAAACCCACAAGTTTTCTTGACCATTTGGGAAGATATAGCATCATGTAAGCTGCCTCCAGGTCCTACAAGGAAAGATGGCATTGGAATCTATTTGATAAACCTAGAGAAAGAAAGGAGACGAGTGAGAAGCCAATAGATACTGTTTTTGAATACAGCCAGGAGTCCGTCCCATACAAAGCCCCCCTGGCAGCCTGTCTTCTTGTAGGCGCAGTCTATTACCTCTGGAAGA
>NW_024847750.1:0-1002 GCF_019175285.1 Sceloporus undulatus
TGGTCTGTAATTTTCTACCAGTAGGGGATCTTTGCCCTCTTTAGGTATTACTACAATATTTGCTTTGGTCCACAATGATGGTACTCCTTGCTCTACAATTAAATTTAGTGTTTCACAAAGGGGGCCCGCTAGCTCATTCTTAAAAACTTTATAATATTTGGCTGTAAAGCCGTCTGGGCCCGGGGCTTTGCTCTCCTTTAGATCTTGGATAGTTTGAATAACTTCTTGTGGAGTAAACGGTGCATTGAGTTCGTTTTTTTTGCTCATCCTTTATCTTCTCTATAATGTGCTGGTCCAGATAGTTTCTTATTTTACTGACGGCCTTAGCCGATGTTGGCTCTTCTTTATATAAATTTGCATAACAAAGTTCAAATTTTTTAAAATCTTTTCTTGCTTATTAGTTATTTTCCCCTTATGTTTTATTTCACATATCAATTTTTTTTCCTTTCTTTTTTGATCTTATTTGCTAGCCAGTAGTTTTGTTTTGCTTTTTTGAGTTCTAAAGCTAGTTTTTCTGTTATTTCGGACTGAAGCTGCTTTTGGAGCATTTGGATTTCCTTTGCTAGTTTTTTATCCTGTGGATTTTTATTAAGGATCCCCTCTTTCGTATTTAATTCATTCATTAATTTTTTTTTCTCTAGCGCTCTTCTTAATTCTCTTGCTCTTTGAAGGAGATATCCTCTTACCACTACTTTACTGGTTTCCCAAACTAATCTCATGGGCATACCGGGGGTACTATTTTCTTTAAAAAAATGTCTTAGTTCATTCTTAATTTTATTAACAAAGTTTTCATCAACCAATAAACCATCATTAAGTTTCCATTCATAGTTGCTTAACTGGTTGAAAGAAATACAGATTTCTATTAGATTATGGTCAGAAAGAGTCCTGGGTGCCAAATCCATTTTTTTACCTTTGGGAATAAATCCCTTGAAACCAAGAAAAGATCGAGTCTCGAAAAGGACTTATGAGAGTCCGAGAAAAAAGTGTAACCCTTCTTGTTGC
>NW_024847751.1:0-1002 GCF_019175285.1 Sceloporus undulatus
ACCATTACTCCTTCCTTTTGGTTTATGTGGGAACCAATGATACTGAAAGGCAGAGCCTTCAGAATATCATAAGGGATTATGAGGTTCTGGATAGGAAGCTGAAAGAGCTGGGTATACAGGTTATCATGTCCTCTCTTCTCCCAGTTGTAGGGTATCGTCAAGGAAGGGAGAGGAAAATAGCAGGTGTAAACAACTGGCTCTGCAGATGGTGCCACCAAAAATGATTTGGATTCTTGGATCATGGGCTGCGGTTCTATGAGGGGGGACTTCTAGCAAGGGATATGTGGAGAAAAGGCCGACTGGAGCATTGGCAACATGCAATCAGAGTGAGCCTGGTATCAACCAATGGAAGCTTAGCCAAGGTGGGGGCTACTCCCAGGAGCAAGTATAAATAGATTGAGTGAGTAGTGTGGAATTAGATAGGGAATCAGATAGGGACTGAGCTCTGAGTTAGACATTTATTAGACCCTGAGGGGTTTTGACAGCCAAAGTGGTTGAGATACACTGCTGAAAGGGCGGTTGGAAGGGGTTTTGAGTACCCAGGTTGGCCTAAAGTGTAGAAATTGAATTGGTGTGGCTGAAAAAGTCATAAAGTAGCAACAAAATTTTAAAACTCAGAGTCTAGTCAAAAATCTTACGTGAAACTGTGAGACTCTGACTTCCGGGTCTGGTGTGGAGGTGAGAGGAGCGCGCCTGCGGTGCTCCGGGGAACGCTCGCTCCGCGCGGTGGTGCTGCGCTAAGAACGGGGCTCCGCGGGAACAGCTTGGAGCCCCAAAGCAGCTTTCATTCCCCAAGAGATAGGGGTCTCGGTGGGTAGCCCGCAGAGGCTCCAAAAGGCATTCAATCCCCCTGAAGGAGAAGGAGGAAGGAGGAGGGGGCAAAGAAAGCCAAGGAGCCGAGGAGGTAGCTCAGGCTGAAGCCTGAGTGAGAAACCCAGCGGCGCGGCAGCAGCCCTTTGGCAATTATCGCCAGCACCAGCCTTTGTCTTTGAAGCGTCAGGC
>NW_024847752.1:0-1002 GCF_019175285.1 Sceloporus undulatus
GTGTGAAAGATTCTTTGTCCTGTTAGCCTATGTTTTGCTTACGTGACACATTCGATTACAAATCATGGCCGCAGATGGGCATTTCCCACAATGCTTATTCAATTGAGTCCTACAGAATCATACTTATATTTAATCCCTATATATATTGCTAGAACACTAAGATCTATATTTATATATAAGCATATATATGTGGGGGGGGGCATATATATGCTTATATATAAATATAGATCTTAGTGTTCTAGCAATATATATAGGGATTAAATATAAGTATGATTCTGTAGGACTCATACTTATTCACTACTAAATATGATCAGCAGCTTTAACTAGTCTGCCTTCAAACATTCCAACACGTCATACAACAAGGTGAAGGTTGTATGTACCTATCATCAATGTGCATGTTACTAATTACTAACTTAGATGACTTAATCTAAACTCTTTATATCATCATGACAGAACCCCGAATGAATAAATGAATGAAAGGGTTCTGACACCTAATGCCTTGGATGACCCTGCATTAGCCCCACTTTAACCTTTCAATTTTGCCCTGTGTGAAAAAGTCCATAGATTCATAGAGTTAAAGGGCCATCCAGTCCAATCCCCTGCCATGTAGGAATACACAATCCAAACAATCCCAACAGATGGCCTTCCAGCCTCTGTTGAGAAAACTCAAAAGAAGGAGACTCCATCATTTTCTGATGGAGAGTGTTCCACTGTTGAACAGCTCTTAACCATCAGGACGTTCAGGAAGACTGACATTCCACACTCAAACAACACTTACTGTCAGAAGATTCTTCCCTAATGGTTAGGTGGTATCTCTTTTCCTGTAGCCTGAACCCATTCTTACGTATTCTAGTATCTGGAGCTGTAGTAAACAAGCTTGCTCCATCCTCAATATGACATCTTTCAAAGGGTTTAATTCATGAAAGTATACATTTAATTTCAGCATCATTGGGGGAATCTGCAAGGGCATAGAATCATAGAATCTTAGAGTTGGGAGGGATG
>NW_024847753.1:0-1002 GCF_019175285.1 Sceloporus undulatus
AATTGTAAGATTTTTTCTTTTTTAAGCTGCACCCATTCTCTGACCCACTCGAGGCAACATGCATGATAATACCACTTATAGTTGGGTAATCCAATGCCTCCTCTTTCTTTACTGTCTTGTAAGATTTTAAGTTTGATCCTGGGTTTTTTCTTGTCCCATACAAATTTGATTATCTCTTTGTCCCACTCTTTAAACGGCTTATCGTTTACAATAATGGGAATGTTTTGAAATAAAAATAAAAGTTTGGGGGTGACACACATTTGGATAGCTGCTATTTTACCCAACCAGGAGATTTGTAAGTTTCCCCAATTTTTCAAGTCCTTTTTTATATTATTCCATAAGGGTACATAATTGTTGTTGAATAGGTCAGAGTTTTTTCTTGTGGTATTTATACCCAAATATTTTACTTTATTTTTAATTTCAAAATTTGACAAAATTTTAATTTTATCACAGTCTTCCTGACTTATGTTTAAGGGTAGAATAATTGATTTTTCTCTATTAATTTTCAGACCTGCATATCTCCCGTACTCTTCAATCGTGTTAAGCAGTTGTGTAATATCTGTTATCGGGTTGGATAATATAATGGCCAGGTCGTCTGCGTATGCGAGAACTTTATATTCAAAGTTTTTAATTTTTATACCCGCAATGTTCTTATTTTGTCTTATTTTATTAAGCAACACTTCTAAAGCCGTGATGAAGAGTAAAGGAGATAAAGGGCAACCTTGCCTAGTCCCTTTTTCTATGTGGACACTGTTTGTTTTTTCTCCATTAAC
The DNA here is from genome assembly GCF_019175285.1 of Sceloporus undulatus. Lineage (NCBI taxonomy): Eukaryota > Metazoa > Chordata > Lepidosauria > Squamata > Phrynosomatidae > Sceloporus > Sceloporus undulatus. Next base: position 774 of record NW_024847753.1, read on the forward strand.
CAGAATTTTCAAATTTTGTTCACTGTATATTTCTTTTATCCATTTGATGTAATTTTCACCTAATTCCATTTTCTTTAATACTGCTATCATAAATTCCCAATGTATGTTATCGAAAGCTTTCTGCGCGTCTAAAAAAATTACAGCCACATGTTTATCCGGTCTTTTTTCACAATATTCCACTAAATTTATAAGGGTTCTAATATTATCTTTGATTTGTCTTTTAGGTAGG
>NW_024847754.1:0-1002 GCF_019175285.1 Sceloporus undulatus
GAGGAAAAAAGGGGAAGCAGGGGAGCCTTCAATCAAAGTATTGTTACGCAAGAAAGACAAGGGGAAAACATCCTTTAGACCCATGGTGAGGATGAGGATTGTGTGAAGGTTTTTTTCAAGGTCCCTTAGATCCACTGCACAGCACTGGATCATGTGGTGGTGTCTCCCACAGTTTGCCTGCCCCCCCCCCCCAATAAGCTCACTCCCTTAGCTCTTTCACTAGTAGTGGTGGTTGGGAAACTCTCACGAGGCTTGGGTACAGGGCATCATTTCTGTGTCTTGGGAGTGGTGCCATTTTGGGACAGACTATAGAAAGGGGTTAGAGCACATGGCAGTGGGAGAGAAGTGATGGCAAAAAGGAGCTTTCAAATTGGGGACCCTGCTTAAATTCTGTGAGCTTTGCTGAGACTTGGCTAGCAGGTTGGAGTTGCACTGCTGCTCCTGTTTTCTTTTATCAGGTAGGGTGAGAAAAGAGGTAGCAAAAGAAACTATTTTTAAAAAAAATTTTTTTTAGGAAAGAGGAGACTTGAAGCTATGTGGGGAAGACATGTGTCTGGGGATCTTATCACATAGCTTTTATAACGTGACTTACTGCTCCTGAATTAAAGCCTAGTCCTATCGCATGGATTTTATCTCCCAATCCGCCATCTGAGTACAGCCCAGTTGCAGACCATATCCCTTAACATGCTTTGGCGGCCATTTTTCAAAGTCGGGAGCTTTCCGACTTTGAAAATGGCCACCAAAACACATTAAGGGACATGGGCTGCAGCCAGGCGGTACTCAGATGGTGGATTGGGAGACAAAAGCCATGCAATAGGAACAGGATGCAGCCTGAATTTGGTTTTAATTTGGGAACAGTAAATCACATTATAAAGCTGTGCGATAAGCCCCTGGGAAAGGAATATCTGTGCTTGATTCTTGAATGGAGTGGCTCCTGTAGTTAAAATCTCTCCCCTTCCCTGTCCACACCTGTCTCCAGTCCAGTGCATGTGGTTTCTGAAA
>NW_024847755.1:0-1002 GCF_019175285.1 Sceloporus undulatus
TTTGAGAGTTGAAATAAGTTACAATTATTTTTATTCAATTAGGGTTACGTTTATTTGCAAAAGATCCGCCATATTAATAAATATATAAATACATCCTATTATGATGATGATGATTATTATTAACATTACGGGAACGTTACAGGGATTTTGACTGAATATTCCGTGTAATATGGAAGGGGATTCTGTGGATTTGGGGAAAACATGCCAGGAAATATGTTCGAGGATTGTTAGCAACACTGGTCCTGACGTGCAGTAAGGCCCCTCCAATCTCTCTGAACCGAGGACTACAACTCCTACAACTTCTTTCTTTCTTTGTTACTTTCCTTCTTCCTTCCTTCTTTTCTCCCAAGCTGCCTTGTGTTCGTGGTGTTACTGCTCTTGTTGTCACTGTGTGCCTCCAAGTTGTTTCTGGCTTATGGCGACCCTGAGGGAAGCCCTTCTCAGGCTTTTCTTGGCAAGATTTGTCCAGAAGTGGTTTTGCAACTGCCTCCCTCTGAGGCTGAGAGAGTGTGACTTGCCTAAGGTCACTCAGTGGGTTTCTGTGGCCAAGAGGGCATTCGAACCCTGGTCTCCAGGGTCATAGTCCACTCATCCAACCACTGAACCACACTGTCTCTTTTCTGAGGCTTTGTGGTTTTTTTGTGGTGTGGCTCGAAGTCATTGCCAACTTCTGGGGAGCCTCTCCTGGGATTTTCTTGGCAAGAGTTGTTCAGAGGAGGTTTGCCATTGCTTTCCCTGAGGCTGAGAGAGTGTGACTTCTTGCCCAAGGGACCCAGCTGGTTTCATGGAGGAGTGGGGCACTGGACCCTCACCTCCAGAGTTGTAACCCAACACTCAAACCACTGCACCACACAGCCTCCCATTCCCATGTACAACCCGTGAAATAACTGCAGACTTTTTTATGTTCATGTGTGTCTTCAAGTCGTTTCCAACTTATGGCGACCCTAAGGCAACCTAATAATAATAATAATAATAATAATAATAATAATAATAATAATAATA
>NW_024847756.1:0-1002 GCF_019175285.1 Sceloporus undulatus
TTTTATCTTCATGCACCAACACCCATCTAAAAGGGTATGCAAAGAACGGTCATGACAATCCAAAAAATATAGAAGATGGAGAAGTTTAAAAAGCTCTAGCGTCTGTGTCTTGCTTTGGATGAGGGGGAGGTCATACTGTGAAATATGTTGCTCCATTCATCGAAAGGCTTGATTTGGCTGGCTAATCTTGTCTCCATCCCTCAGCACTCCATGTGCATCCCTCCTGAAGCTGCGCAGTGAACAACCATGGCAAATCGAAGGAGTTTACTCTTCTCCAATACAGGTTATACGATAGATGTGCTTTCTTCCTAAAACACGCTCCATATCCCTTTGTAGCAGAAACAAGCTCAAGGTCTATTTGTAGGAGAAAGAAGCTCAAGGTCCATTTGTAGGAGAACATAGGCTAGCTAAGCTTCCACGACTCCAGGCACGTCCAAGTCAGGCACTGAACAGGGCAGTTGGCTATATTTTTGTTCTTAATTAATGCTCTCTAGCAAAGATGCATGTCTCCCCCAAAGAAAACTTCAAAGCGCTAGCCGTGTTAGACTGGAAAATCAGTATGGAAAGGGAACCCCATTATCCATTTCTAGTAGAACATAGGGCAGTCAAGCGTTCAGGACACCGGACATATCCAACTGTGGCTCCAGTAGCATGAGAAAAACTGGCTGCATGAACATGTGTAGAGATGATTCTACTTCATCAGATGCATAGGGTGGAATGAAAGGTGCAAAAACAAATCCTTATGATCCTGTTGTGTGTGACAATGTCAGCTGAAATTTACCATCTTCTGGGTATGGAGATGAGACGGCAAGCTCAATTTCAATGATGTTGGGAGCAAGGCGGTCTTCTACTGACTTTCCCACAAACAGTCGTCTTACATTGGGCTGTCTCTGGACTCTTCACCCCAAATCTGTCTTTGAGGAACTAGGCACAATTCTTGTTTCTTTCAGTTAGTATCAAATGTGCAGAAGTGTCCCTTTACATACTATCCAAAAGTAGGCT
>NW_024847757.1:0-1002 GCF_019175285.1 Sceloporus undulatus
TATCAGCCGAAGCTGATACCAGGCACTCCTGGGCATCGCATCTATTTGAGATGATAAACATAGGGATGGATCCAGGAGTACTTCCAAACTACGTACTTTGTCCTTCAGGGGAAGTTTAATCCCATCAAGGACAGGATGACAAATTTCCCTGCCCGGGCCAGGCGAACCTATCATGAGTACCTCTGTTTTCTCTAGATTCAATCTGAGTTTGTTTTTCCTCATCCAACCCATTACTGACCCCAGGCAGGCGTCCAGAGGAGAGATGCCATCCTTAGTCACTGTGTCAGTCGGAGACATGGAGAGATAGATCTGGGTGTCATCAGCGTACTGATAGCACCGAGTTCCATGGCTCTGGATGATCTCTCCCAGCGGCTTCATGTAAATATTAAATAGCATGGGGGACAGAATGGTGCCTTGAGGGATGCCCGATGTAAGCTCTCTTTTCCAAGAGCAGCTGTCCCCCAGCCTCACCATCTGGAACCTTCCCAAGAGATAGGACCGGAACCACTGGAACGCAGTGCCCCCGATACCTAATTCTCCCAGGCGTTCCAGAAGGATACCATGGTCGATGGTATCGAAGGCCGCTGAGATGTCCAAGAGCACCAAGAGAGTTATATCTCCTCTGTCGGTGGCCAGACAGAGGTCATCGACTAAGGCGACCATTGCAGTCTCAACTCCGTAGCCCGCCCTGAAACCAGTTTGAAATGGGTCAAGATAATCGGTTTCATCCAAGACCGCCTGGAGCTGAAAAGCGACTGCCCTCTCAAACACCTTGCCCAAAAATGGTAACAAGGAGACAGGTCTATAATTGCTCATGGATAGGGGGTCAAGGGAAAGTTTCTTCAGCAAAGGCCTTACAATTGCCTGTTTCAAAGATGTTGGTACAGTACCTTCCCGAAGAGATGTATTTATTATTTGATGAAGAGCAGATGTTATAACATCTCCTCCCTGTACAGTCAACCAAGAAGGGCAAGGGTCAAGGGGGCAAGTCATCTTTTTCAT
>NW_024847758.1:0-1002 GCF_019175285.1 Sceloporus undulatus
TAGCAAAAATCTATAAAAAGACAAAAGATACATGTTGGAACTGTCAGAAAGAACGGGGCACAATGTTACATATGTGGTGGGAGTGCAAGAAAGCAAAAACCTTTTGGACAATGATACACAAGGAATTACAAAAAATCATAGACATTAAAATTGATTTTGAACCAACACTGTACATATTGAGTATGGTGAAGAAAGAATTAGAAGACAAAGCTGGAAAACTTATATTTTATTTAACCTCAGCGGCAAGAACAATATATGCAAAAAAGTGGAAAAGCAAGGAAGAACCTACCAGAGAAGAATGGATTAATAAAATCTATGAAATAATGGAAATGGATAAACTGACAATATTTTTAAGAGAAGGCAATGTGGAAAAATTTAAAAGGGACTGGTCTTTGGTGATAAAATATTTACATAAAGAAAAAGGAGAAGAAAGTGTTATAGCCTTTAAAGATTAATATTAGTATACCATGCTTACCATGTCATTTCTAGATTGTACATATGATATAAAATATGAATGTCCCATGTTAGAGAGTAAACAGAATAGGACTAGGAGTTTGTATGAATTTAAATAATTTAAAGGAGAGAATAACAAACGAATAATGATACTATGGGAAAATATTACAATGGAATTGAAAATGAGAAAGTCAAAGTCTAAGTTGTTATAATAATAAATAATATGTTTATTTATAGACCGCTATTCCACAATGATCATAGCGGTGTACAGTAAAAATTGTAATACAATACAAAATACAAAATACAAAAAAGGTGACAGTTAAAGGAGGGAGAAGTCTCATCCTTCAGGCTGTCCCTGTTGTTGCTGGGTCTGCCTGATCGCTCCCTCTGAGGCCAAGGTGACAGTTGAGGAGGGAGGGGCCTCTTCTTTCAGGCAGTCCCCGATGTTGCTGGGTCTGCCTGATTGCTCCCTCTGAGGCCAAGGTGACAGTTGAGGAGGGAGGGGCCTCTTCTTTCAGGCAGTCCCCGATGTTGCTGGGTCTGCCTGAT
>NW_024847759.1:0-358 GCF_019175285.1 Sceloporus undulatus
TGAGAAAGGTCACAAAAGCAGGGAAGGGCACAGCAGTTTGCTTTTGCCTCAGACTCCTAGCAAGGACAAGTCCCTGCCCCCTTCTTTCCTCTTCTCTCCCCACTTTTGAGTTGATGGGGTGAAAATCCCTTGGCACTAATTTTGTAGGAACTGAAGTGAGCTGAGGGGAAAGTGGGAGGAGGAGAACAAAACTGGGACATTTTTGAAAGCCCCTGAAAAAGTGGGGTGACAGAGGATTTACCAGGACTGTCTCTGCCAAATTGGGAGAGTATGTTCTCCACTTGCTTTCATGAGCTGGTCCAGCAGTGAAATACATGATACTAATAACCAGGATGGGGACTCACCAAAGAGCTGTTGT
>NW_024847759.1:458-1002 GCF_019175285.1 Sceloporus undulatus
CAGTTTGCTTTTGCCTCAGACTCCTAGCAAGGACAAGTCCCTGCCCCTTTCTTTCCTCTTCTCTCCCCACTTTTGAGTTGATGGGGTGAAAATCCCTTGGCACTCATTTTGTAGGAACTGAAGTGAGCTGAGGACAAAGGAGAAAGTGGGAGGAGGAGAACCAAACTGGGACATTTTTGAAAGCCCCTGAAAAAGTGTGGTGACAGAGGATTTACCAGGACTGTCTCTGCCAAATTGGGAGAGTATGTTCTCCACTTGTTTTCATGAGCTGGTCCAGCAGTGAAATACATGATACTAATAACCAGGATGGGGACTCACCAAAGAGCTGTTGTACGTCCGCAGCCCCTTTCTGTTGGAGCGCAACTCCCTCCGCTTGGCCTCTGTGTTGGCCATCAGGTGGGCAGGGGTCCTGGTGGCCCTGCACTTGGGTCACTTCCAGCAAGAGAGGCCCCAAAGCTGTGTACAAGGAGTCCAAGATGAAGTTCCTGAGAAAAGGGACCAGGGTTAGGATTGGCTTGGCAAGAAACCCTGCAGCACTCAAAGG
>NW_024847760.1:0-1002 GCF_019175285.1 Sceloporus undulatus
TGGTAATAGCAATACAACCAAGAAATACAGAGCAAACAATGTAAATAAGTGAATAACCAAATAAATATCAAAACATCATAAACATAACATATTTACACCCCTCTGAGCTAGTCTGGTATTGTGGATTGGGTGTGGGACTTGAAACAGGGGAAAGGAATGGGTTGTATCTTTGTTCAGCCATGTCTTATCTACAGTCTCCTCTCAACATACCACAACACAGAGATATGTGTAAAGGGAATAAGGGAAGGAAGGAGGGAAACGGGGAAGGGGAGGATAGAGGGGAAGGAGATAGGGGGAGAGGGGAAGGAAGGGGGGGGAGGAGGGAAGGGAAGAGGGGAAGGGAAGAGGGGAAGGAAGGAGGGGAAGGAAGGAGGGGAAGGGAAGGAAGGAAGGGGGAAGGAAGGGTAAGGAGGGAAGGAGAAGAAGGGAGGAGAGAAGAGAAGGAGAAGAACAGAGAAAGGAAAGAAGGAAAGAAAGAAAGAGGGAAGGAAGGAAGTAAGAAATAGGAAAGGAAAGAATAAACAAAAGGAAGGAGGTAGGGAGGGAAAAAGAACAAAAGAAAGAGGGAATGAACAAAAGGAAGAAAGGGAGGGAGGAAGAGACAAAGGCAGGAAAGAGAGTAGGAGGGAAGGAAGGATGGATGGGAAGAAATAAAGAATGAAAGAAAGAGGGAAGGAAGGAGTGAAAGAAAAAGAAAAGGAGGAGGGAGGGAAAGGTGGAAGACAAAGGGAAAGAAAGAAGGAAGGAGGAGAGGAAAGGGGAGGGAAAGAGAGATAAAGGAAAAGAGGAAAGGGGAAAGGAAGGAAGGGAGAAAGAAAGAAAGAAAGAGAGAGAGAGAGAGAAGGAAGGAAGGAAGGAAGGAGGGAAAGATGGAAGACAAAGGGAAAGAAAGAGGAAAGTAGGAGACTTAAGGGGATGGAAGGGAATAGAAGAGGTTCCCTCATGGCCCTTCCTTCCCCTGCCTTAGGCTCTGGTGGGAAAAGTGCTTGAGTTAAACGGTAG
>NW_024847761.1:0-1002 GCF_019175285.1 Sceloporus undulatus
TTCATACTTCTTCACCATGCGTATGGTGTATTAATTGTGTATTAATTGTGTATTACCAGTGTTATTAAGCTGAAGGACTGGTTTAATGACTCAGATATGAGATTAATTGAAAGGTTGTTAACTTTAAAATAGGTAAAAATTGAAACAAAATACAACCAACATCAATAAGTGGTTTCTTGTACACATCTGATTTCTGACTTACAAAACTGCATATTTGAAACATTTTCTAAAAGTGAATTTCTGTCCTCTGCAGAGAAAGGAGAACTCTAGAAAGCTTTATACACATTTCAAATTCTTTTAAAAAAGATTTTGGTCTGAGAGCAAAAAAGTTGCATTTTTTAATTGTATACTTTACTACCATACTACCATTCTGCTCCAACTGTATCAGCTGAGGAGCTTCATGCATGGGTGGATCTTGATGATATGACTGAATAGAGTCCTTGCTAGTATATCACTAGAGACAGGCTGGTATACTCAGCCAGTAAAGGAGGATAGAAATTAATAGCAGAGAGGATTTAGCTGGCCTTAAGATGAAACTATGGCCCTGTTCAGACCGGCCATTAAGGGCAGCCTGGGGGTGGAATTGGGGTGTCGTGTCGACGTGATGCATGCCCCAACTCCACCCCCAGGGTGCCACAACACCACACACCGCTCCACATGCCGCGTGGCATCACTGTGCTCCCTAACACAGTGCCAAAGGAGCACCTTCAATCCTTTCCAGGGTGCAAAACGGAGCTGCTTTTTGCACCTCTGTTTTGCACCCTGGAAAGGCTGGATTGGGGCTGCGGCGTGTAGTTGCTGCAGCCCCAATCCTGCTAGAAAAGGGGTGGCATCGTGCCGCCCCTTAGGGGCTATATGTACAGCCCCTAGGTCTTGCTCCTTGGAATGGTATGATGTTACACCACTTTTTGCTGGTACAGCTGGCCCTCTATATCCATGGACTTTTCATCCACATATTCAACCATCCATGGATTGAAAATGTTAAATAAATAAATAAATAAA
>NW_024847762.1:0-1002 GCF_019175285.1 Sceloporus undulatus
TAGGTTGCCGACCCCTGCTCAAAGCACTACACCACACTGTCTTTACTATGGATAACATGGTATAAAATGAATACTGTGGATTGCCAAAAAGATAAATGAATGGTTTCTAAAACAAATCAAGGCTGAGCGCTCACCAGAAGCCAAGATGACTAAACTGAAACTATTGTACTTTGGACAGAATAGAAGACATGACTCACTAGAAAAGACAATAATATTTGATAAGATAGAAAGCATTAGAAAAAAAAGGAACACCACATTCCAGATGGATAGACTCAGTCTAAGAAACCATGGCTCCAAGCCTGCAAGGTGTGTTGATGATAGGGTGACATCAAGGCCTTTCATTAATGAGGGCATTATTAGTTGAAGTTGGCTTGCAGCAAAAACCATTCAAAATCTATTTATTGGTATGGTTTCAAGATGGTATGGTTTGAAGAAAGGAGTACTACTTTCAGTTGGAGCATGAAGATGAAGACTGATTTAATGCAACACATTGTCTTGTCATTGTTTTGTAAAATGTGCCAACAAAATTAATAATGACCTGCATGCCACTGTTGAGCCCTCTTCTTTAAAAGCTGTCCTAAGCCCCCAGTAGATGACCATGGCTCTTATCACACTTGAGACTGGAACTCCAATCCAGAGCCAGTTCAAAGTGAAGCTGAAGCAGAGTCAATTCGAATCCAAGGCAATTCACATGATGAATTATCACACTTGAAGAACGAAATTGTGGTCATTCCTGAGTCATAGTGGAGCGAGTACACATTAAATTATCACATCAGTACATACCATGTGGATTCACCAATGCAAATTGGGACCCTTGGGGATCTGAATGCGTCGTGAACCTTTGCACTTGCGAGGTGAAGAAGGGACCCACTTCCTGGTTCCAGTCTCACGTGAATGATAGGGAATGTCACCTATCCCTACTGCCCTCTGCTTCATCTGAATGTATAACTGGCAAAATTATTATTATTATTATTATTATTATTATTATTTTGCAGTGAAATA
>NW_024847763.1:0-1002 GCF_019175285.1 Sceloporus undulatus
GCACATAAACCTAGGTGGACTGCAGCATATTTGCATCTGAAGAAGTTATGTCAGATAAAATTTGTTTCCTTTGCATAATGGTCAAACTCAAAGTCAGGTGATGAAATTGTTGGGCAGTTAAGCTTTAGGGCAGAGGAGCAAAATAGCTGTTAAGATGAATCCAAGCTATCTTATATTGCGTCAGCCTGGTGGTCCATCTTCATCAGAGTTAGGCCACTCATGGTCCTCCAGGTTTGCTAATTGTCGGCATAGCAGTGGTGAGGATGATGGGAATTCCAGCCCAGCCACTGCTGGGCCCACAAATGATCCACTCCTGATCTTTCTGGTTGGGCTGTGAATCTCTGAGGTCCTCAGAAAAGAGTCTCTTCCTGCCCAACCAGGAGATGCCAAGGTTTGAATTGAGGACCTGGGACACCTTTCTCCTTTGGAAACCAAGATTACCCAGAGGACATTTTCTTCAGCTGCCCCTAGAGATTGTGGCATGACCTGACAGAGGACATTTGTCAGCTGGAGACACTATTTATGTTTAAAACAGCATTAAAGACCAGTCTGTTCTGGCAGGCTTATTCAACTATTTTAAAGTGTTGATTGATCGAATATGCATTGGTTATATATGCTATTTTAACTGATGTTCTGTGTTTAATCTGTTATTATTCCCTGTCTTGATCATATAGTGATCTATATTCTTTTCTGCCATAATGATAATAACAATAGTAGTAGAATAGAATGGAATGGAATGGAATGGAATATATATATCAGGGATGATGGGAGTTGTGGCTCTTCACCTGGCCTGGAACTCACTACCTGGTTGTGCACCACGCTGACCAGTTTTGGCCAGTTGTTGTATCTTTGCAAGAGTTGCAGAGATCAGGCTGAAGACCCCGACAAACTCTCCAAGCCTTCTCACTCTTGCTTCCACAGAAGTCTTCACCCTTCTTCACCAGGGTCCTGCTGGTTCTTGTAGCTTCACCCAAGACACCAGACAACTCAGTAGTCTTATAT
>NW_024847764.1:0-1002 GCF_019175285.1 Sceloporus undulatus
CTTAATAGCCTTCCTAAAGGCTTCCAAGGTGTTAATAGGACGGATCTCATCTGGCAGGTCCTTCCAGAGTGAACCAACACCTTGTATCTTGCCCAGAAACTAATGGGCAGCCAGTGGAGGGATTTAAGAACCGGTGTAATGTGGGCAGTTCTAGAAGAGCCCATAACCAACCTGGCTGCCATATTCTGTTCCAATTGAAGTTTCTGAACTTGGCACAAGGATAGCTCCATGTAGAGTGCGTTACAGAAGTCGAGCCAAGAGGTGACCAGCGCATGTACTACTGTTTCAAGGTCTCCCTGCTCTCCGCCCCATGTCTCCAAATGATTTCACCTAACAGCTTCATGTAAACGTTGAATAGCATTGGGGACAGAATTGCACCTTGAGGGAAGCCCAACTTTAGCTCTCTCTTGGTCGAACAACTGTCCCTCAGTGACAGCATCTGGAAGCTCGCCGAAATGTAATACTCCAATCCCCAACTCTCCCGTATGTTCCAGAAGGATACTGTGGTCAATGGTATTGAAGGGCGCTGAGAGGTCGAAGAGCACCAGCAGGGTCCCACTTCCCCTTTTCAAAGAACTGTCGATGTTCAGACGGAGATCACCGACTAAGGCGACCATGGACGTCTCAACTCTGTAACCCGTCCTAAATCCAGTTTGAAATGGATGTAGAAAAATCCACTTCTTCCAAGACTGCTTGGAGCTGAATGGCGAGTGCCCTCTCCATTACCTTGCCTAAGAATATGAAAATCCAAACTGGCCTGTAATTATTTCTGTCCAGAGGGTCAAGGGAAGGCTTTTTAAAGAAGTGGTTTAACCACCGCCTCTTTGAGGCAAGATGGAAGACAGCCTTCCCTGAAAGATGCATTAGTTATGTTTTTTAGCAGCATCTTGATGGTATCTCCCCCCTGGACAGCCAGCCAAGACGGGCAAGGATCGAGAGAGCAAGTCGTCCTTTGCATACTCCCAAGGAGCTTGTCCTCATCCTCTGTACTAATGACTCAAA
>NW_024847765.1:0-1002 GCF_019175285.1 Sceloporus undulatus
GGCGGCGAGAGCGCGCTTCGCTTCCTTCCTCTTTGCTCTCTGAGGCGTCGGCGTCGGCGTCGGCAGACGAGGCCTGTCTCCTTCCCACTGGCACACCCGCCATGACCGGTGCGTACGGGGCGGGAAAGGGTTCTTCTCCTCTTCCTCCTGGCGCCGTGTCTGCTCGGGAGCGTGGCTGGAGCGGCTGTGGCTGCGAGCGGGAGGAGCAGAGCCAGGGGGAGGAGGAGAAGGAGGAGGGAGGAAGGGAGGAGAAGAAGAAGGAGAGAGGGGCAGGGGCAGCGGGAGAGGGAGCAGGAGGAGGAGGAGGGAAAGGAGGCAGGGCGGGCTCCAGTGCGCGGGAGGTAGGCTTAGGCCCTGGCCGGGAAGGAGGGGGAGGAGGAGGAGGGGAGGGGAGGAAGGGAAGGGGCCAGCTCTCCCGCCCGCAGCCCCTCCGTCCATCCGCCCGCCCGCCCGCCAGGGACTCCCTTCCCCCAACTACTACTATCCTCTGCTGCTACTACTAAGGCGGCGGCGGCGGCGGCGAGGAGCTGGAGAAACCCCTCCCTGGATTGAGAATATAGAGATCTCTATATCTATATCTATGGATAAATAGATATACCTCCGCCTGCGGCCGCCGAAATATCTCCTTCCCTCCCCCCTGCCTCCCTCTCCCCCCCGTTCTGCCCGCAGCTCCCGAGAAGCCCGTGAAGCAGGAGGAAATGGCTGCCTTGGACGTGGACAGCAGCAGCAGCAGCGGAGGAGGAGGAGGAGGAGGAGGGGGCGCCCAGGGGGAGTATCTGCAGCACGGAAACAACGGCAGCAACGCCAGCGCCGCTCCGGCGCCCCCCGAGGCCTCCGACGAGCCCGGGACCCCGCAGGTAAGCAAGGCGCCTGGCCAGCCTCCCTTCTCGCCCTCCCCCCTCTGGAGCAGCGCACACAAGGCCCGCGGCCTAGGCTCCTCCAGCAGTACCAGCGCCAGCGCCAGCGCCGCCGCCATGCTGGGCCCGAGTGGCGCCCGGAGGA
>NW_024847766.1:0-1002 GCF_019175285.1 Sceloporus undulatus
CCAGATAAGACCGAGGTACTTGATGGAGATCCTAATCCAGGTATGGAGGTTTGTCAACCGGTCCTGGATGGGGTCACACTTCCCCTAAAAGACTGTGTTTTCAGTTTGGGAGTTCTCCTGAATCTGTCGCTCCAGATGTGAGTTCAGATAGATGCGATGGCCAGGAGTGCTTGTTATCAGCTTTGGTTGATATGCCAACTGCGCCCCTTCCTGGAACCTGTAGACCCGAAAAATATCATGCATGCTCTGGTAACCTCACATCTTGACTTCTGTAATGCGCTTACCTAAGCTACCCTTGTACCAAGTCTGGAAAATTCAATTAATCCAAAATATGGCTGCCAGAGTGGTCACTGGAAGAACTAGAGGTGACCATATCACACCTATATTAAAATCTCTTAATTGGCTGCCTATTAATTTCAGGGCACAGTACAAGGTCTTGCTTATAACCTTACTTATGGGATTGCCTTCTCCCATACAATCCGCCCCACACCTTGAGGTCCTCTGGTAAAAACCTTGCTACCATTGCCTTCTTCTGAAAAAGTGTAAGTTGCCCAAGGGCAGCCAGTGAGTTTCTATGGCCGAGTGAGGATTTAAACTTTGGTTTCTCAGAGTACTAGGCCAATACTCAAACCACTGTATAATACTTAGTCGTGGGGGGTCTGTTTTATGTCCATATTTATTCAGAAGATGGACTAGTTTGCCTTTCTACTTAGATAACATAAAATTAGACTGTTTCTGGACCAGCTGTGGAGGCTCCCTGGGATGCCAAAGGGATTTGTAGAGGTCTGCTTGCAATCTGGGACTGCTTTGTTTCCCAGCTAATTTCCACGGATGTTTGTCCATGGATTCAAGCATCCAGACCTTGAAAATATTTTCAAAATTTATCAGTTCCAAAAAGTAACTCTTTTTATTTTATTTTATTTAAGGGACCCGAAAAGGCTGTGGAAGAGAGAGATGATTGATTAATGATTTGCACAAATAGGAATGCCTCTGAGTGTGGCA
>NW_024847767.1:0-1002 GCF_019175285.1 Sceloporus undulatus
AAATAAATACCTCTGTTGATTTACAGAACTTTAAAGTACTGTAGATGGTAAAGTGACCATATTATGAGAAAACATTACTCACTAGAAAAGACAATAATGCTTAGTAAGATTGAGGGTAGTAGGAAAAGAGGAAAACTGAATACCAGATGGAGATAATTATAGAGCAAGCTTGTTTTCTGCTGCTCCAGAGAGCAGGACCCGGAACAATGGATGCAAGCTACAGGAAAAGAGATTCCACCTCAACATTAGGAGGAACTTCCTGACAGTAAGGGCTGTTCGACAGTGGAACACACTTCCTCAATGGAGATTTTGGTGGAGTATCTCTCCTTGGAGGTCTTCAAACAGAGGCTGGATGGCCATCTGTCACTGATGCTTTGATTGATAGTTCCTGCATGGCAGAATGGGGTTGGCACCAAAGGGAGCTCTGATAGTCTTACAGAACAGAATATAGAGAGACTCTCCCTTTAAACAAAAAGTACAGCAATCCCTTGTTATATGCTGGGGTTTGGTTCCAAGTTCCCCTGTGAATAAGAAAATCTGTGAATGCTCAAGTCCCATTTAATATAGTGACATAGCAAAATGGTGTCCCTTATAAAAAAATGGAAAATCAAGCTTTGATATTTGAAATGTATGCTTTTTTGAAAACATTTTCAAACCGTGGATGCTTGAACCATGTATAAAAAATCCGTGTATAATAAAGGCCGACTGCATTTCCCACTCCCCCTTTCCCCCTTTCTGGACATGCGGATAGCAAAACAAGGAATGAGGTATGAACGGCTGTGCAGTTCAGAGGTCAAGGTTTGTATATGCTTTTTGATGGACTTTAGTATTTTCAGGGTGCAGCTTTATAAATGCTTTAATTTTAAAATATATATATACAGTAGTTATATTTTAATACTTTTGCATTGTTTTGGATTTGTACTGTTTTAAATGTGTTGCTAGCCACCTTGAGTCTCTATATTGGGAGAAAGGACAGATGCAAGTCAATAAAATCAATAAGTT
>NW_024847768.1:0-1002 GCF_019175285.1 Sceloporus undulatus
TTCCACTGTCAAAGAGCTCTTACTGTCATGAAGTTCTTTCTAATGTATAGGTGGAACCTCTTTCCCTGTGGCTTGCATCCATTGTGGTGTCTCCTTTTCTCTGTAGCAGCAGACAGCAGGCAAGCTCCTTGTACTACATGACACCCTTTAAAATATTTAAACATGGATATCATATCCACTCTTTAACTTCTTTTCTCCAGGCCAAACATAACCAGCTCTCTAAGCTGCTCCTCATAGAGCTTGATGGTTTCCAGACCCTTCACCACTTTGGTTGCTCTCCTTTGGACATGCTCCAATTTGTCAACATCCTTTTTGAATTGTGAGGCCAGAACTGGACACAGGATTATTCCAAGTGAGGTCTAACCAAAGCAGAATAGAGTGGCACTATTACTTCCCTTGATCTAGAAACTATTCTTGTAATGATGCAGCCTAGAATCACATGGGCCTTTGTAGCTGCAGCATCGCACTACTGGCCCATGTTCAACTTGTGGTCTATTAGGAGTCCTAGATCCCTTTCAAGCATAGTTTAATTGTGATAGCTACATAATGTAGAATATTTGAATCTGTAGATCAGTGAGGCACTATTGTTCTCCAGTTTCTAAGGATTCTAAATACTCTATCCTAAATTGCCAATTTTAGGATTTTGTGGAAAGAAGCCATAGAGATTAATACTTTTCATACCGAAACGGTACTTAGCACACCCCTGAGCAAGTTTCCTACCTTTCTTGGCCCCTCTTCCATCCTTTTAAGGCTCTGGAGAGTCTTCTTGGGGGAAAGACCTCCTTTGGGCCTGCCATGGCTCAGAGAGGGCTCAGCAGTGGCAAAATGGCCTCCACTTCCCCAAAGGGATGCTGTGGGATGATGAGGGTCAAAATATTATTTCACACACACACACACACCCAGCAATACAATGTGGGGTTGTCCCTAGGATCTTATAGATGTTTTAAGGCTGCTCCCTGGCACTTGAACCTCACCAAAATTGGAGTCCAGGTCCCAGCCCCC
>NW_024847769.1:0-1002 GCF_019175285.1 Sceloporus undulatus
ACGGGACATGGCCAGCTTAAAAAAACCAAACAAAATAAATACAAGTATGAGAAAGCATCACAAGAAGTAAATTGCATTCTAGCAATAAGGGTAAACATCAATTCATAAAATGAAATCCTAAACCTGACAGGTAAAAATTGATCCAAATAACTTTGAGAAATATAAACTTAAAACAGTAGCCTGACACTATGTCATAATTATTTCAAGATATTTCATGGCGGTTTCTGCATCAGTTTCAAAAAATTTCTGCGCCAAATAATCACAGCTGCACAATATTTGGCAACTTTAACAGTTACCTGCTCCTAATAACGCAAATATTTGCAAGGTCTCCTCTCCGACTTCCATGAACTTGACTATCTCTTGTACACACAACTCCAGTCCAACCCACACCAATCCGCATGTGAGCTGTATACTGTATTGGTTGTGAGTCATCTCCTGGTGCCACACAGCATGAAGCATCCTCTGCATTTAGCTTGCATCATGCCTTGGGCTCTGAGTCAGCACTCTATGGCAGTCTCACAGGATATGATGCCACCTGTCAATCAAAGTATTTCTAAACATGTTTAATAGAATATTTTTTCAACCATCCTTAGTCTGACTATCTGCTTCCAGTGATTCCCTTAAGTCAGTCCCCCTCCAATCTCTTCTTTGCTAGCTCCTATGAGTAAGGATACAATCGTTTCATGGATTTGGGATATCTGCAACAGAATCATGCTCAGGTCACTCACACCAACTTTATTAATTTAATGTCAAATAGGAAAGCATAAATGGGGGCTAAATCTAGGGGAAACACTCTCCTCTCTTAACTCTAATTTTCAGTCTTATCTGTCATTGTTCTTCTCCCGACCACCATCTTGAGGGGAGAGAAGCAGGCAAGAAACAACAGGCCTCTGCCTGCCAAGTAGAAGAGTCCTCCTCCTGGCCACCATCTTGAGGGGAGAGAAGCAGAGTCATGATGCATTATGTATTGTTAAACTGTTATTGGAAACCGCTTTGATCGTC
>NW_024847770.1:0-1002 GCF_019175285.1 Sceloporus undulatus
GCTGTAGAGCGTATAATCTCCCCTTCCAGCTAGAATGGGCTTTAAGAAGATTTGGAAGGGTTTTTTTGGAGTGGGGAGAGGTGGGGGAAACACACAAAATGTGGTTAATGCCACCAATTTCAGGGGGTAGGAACCATCACCACATTCATTGTAGCCTTCCCCAGCCTGGGGCTCTCCTATCCTGTCCTATCCTATCCTGCCCTGTCTAGTCCACCAGCATAATGTGAATTTCACTGTCATAAGGACAATAAAAATGAAGCAGCCACACAGTAGATGGGTGAATTCCATATCTGAGATGCTGCTGCTGCAGAAAAATACAGAAACTACTCACCAATTTTGCCTCTCTTTTGCATCTGGCCACAACTAGTGTGTTGGGATGGGACTTGGTTGTTATGGCAGATGGATAAATAAGGACAGTCAGAGTGGAGTGCTACCAATGTGATAACAACTTACCTCTCCAGGACGAATGGTGCATTCAATGGGCCTCTCCCATGGTGGCAAGAAAGGGTAAGTATCCAGCAACCAGGACAGAGTTGTTCTGTTTGGGTGGAACTCTGGCATCTTCTCTGGTGGATACAGAAACCAGCGCTGTGGATACAGAGAGAAAGGAGTGGAGCCTCGGCCAGAATGAACCTGAATCTTTTCTTCACCCCTATAAGGAAGCATCTCCCCTGAGGATGCAATGCAGATTAAAGGGTGGGGAAAAGCAGACTCCAGGGATGTAGGGGTTACTTTGTTTTCTACTAGAACTCAGAGCTTCACCAACCAGAGAGGAGTAAAAAAGAGACAGCTGAAAACCAGCTCTGGGAAGAACCAAGTGATTTAGTGTAGGGGTGAGGAACATGTGGACCTCTAGCTGTCATTGGACTGTGAAACCCACAGTCCTTTACCACTGTCTGTGGCCATCCTGACTCCATATATGCATGCAGGAGCTCACAGAGTTTGGACAAGTTCCATTTTGGGCAACAGTGCCAAAAATCTGGGCACTAGTCCGAAAAAAGA
>NW_024847771.1:0-1002 GCF_019175285.1 Sceloporus undulatus
TCAAAGATGAAACCAAGACTGCGGGCTTGCTGGACTGGTTGAATAGAAATGTTGTCCACAGAGACAGAAAAGGAGTGTTGAAGGTTTGACTTAGGAGAAAAGACAAGAAGCTCCGTCTTGGACATGTTGAGCTTCAAACACCGATGGCGCATCCACTGCGAGACAGCTGTGAGGCAAGACGAGACTTGCTGTTCAAGCCTTGGAGGAAGGTCAGGGGCAGAAAGATACAGCTGGGTGTCATCAGCATACAGATGGTAGGAAAAAGCAAAAGAGCTGATGAGTTTTCCTAAGGACAGTGTGTAGAGAGAAAACAGAAGGGGACCCAGAACAGAGCCCTGGGGAACTCCAACAGATAAGGGAACAGGAGAAGAAGTCTGACCCCCTGCAACTACTGCAAAAGATCAGCCAGACAAGTAAGATCTAAACCAGTCGAGAACAGAGTCTGAGAACCCAAGGTCAGAGAGTATGTCAGTTAGGAGACAGTGATCAACAGTGTCGAAGGCTGCAGACAAATCGAGAAGGATGAGAACAGAGTAAAGACCATTAGCCTTGGCCTGTAAAAGGTCATTCGAGATCTTAGTGAGAGCTGTCTCTGTGGAATGCCTTGGGCAGAAACCAGACTGAAAGGGATCAAGGATGGAGTTGGTTTCAAGAAACTTAAGACAGCGCGAATAAACAACCCATTCCAAAACCTTAGAAAGAAAGGGGAGAAGAGAAATCGGACGATAGCTAGACAAAGAGGAGGGATCAAGGGAAGGTTTTTTCAGAATTGGGGAAATGAGAGCATGTTTGAAGTCCGACGGGAAGGAGCCTGTAGAGAGAGAGAGATTGAAGATATGGAGAAGTGAGGGCAGAAAGGAGGGAGCTGTAGAGATTAGAAGAGCAGTAGGAATTGGATCAAGAGGACAGGTTGCAGGTTTGGAAGAGTTCAGAGGTGTAGAGAGTTCATCCAAAGAGGCAGGAGGAAAGACAGAAAATTTGTTAGGTGAAGGTGATAGAAGA
>NW_024847772.1:0-1002 GCF_019175285.1 Sceloporus undulatus
CTCCCACTTTTTCAGCTGCTTAAAAATGTCCTAGTTTTTATATTCTCTTCCCACCTTTCCTCTTTGTGCTCAGGTTACTTCTATTGCTACAAAATGAGAGAGAACAGAGGAGGCACCTTTCCTGTATACTAAGACAAAAGCCAAGCACTACAGCCACTCCTAGCTTGTGTGCTTTTCCTCATTCATAACTTTTGCTATCTTGATCACACACTTTTTCTTGGCTTTGTGTGCCAGTTTTCATCTTTGAAATTTTTTTTGCATGAAAATTGTGGTTTTGGTGTAAAATAATTTTTTCACACAAAAACACTTCCCAAAAAAGCACATTTTGTGTATAATTAATGTTGTTTACACACATACCCACACAAATTTGCAGGGAAAAAGAACACCCGTGTTTTTAGGTCAAGTATTTTAGGATGTTTTTTGCACACATTTGACACAAAACTATTATGGAAACAGTGTTTTGTGTGTGAAAAGCATTTTTTAAATCTGTATACAAAAATACGATCTTTACACAAGACTCTTACATATATATTTATGAGCAAATGAAAATTGGGGAAGGTTCCAGAAGAGGCCTCCAGGAATGGCATGGGTACAACTAGGGGCAAAAATCCCAACACATTTTTCTTATTTTTTAATTTTCTTTGTTTTCGGTTGGATCTGGTGGCTTTTGGGGGCCTGGGTGTTGGGAAAATGCCATTGGGAGGGTGCAGGGACATAGCCAAGGGGGGGGATCTTGAGATCCGGACCCCCTCTCCTTCCAATAGAAAAATGAATGGTGTGTGCTGCTGCGCCGCCACACCCAAGCCCCATTATAATGGTGGCACTTAGTCTGGACCCCCCCTTCCTAAAATCCTGGCTACGTCCCTGGTGGGTGGTTGCTTTCATTGCACAGGCTGCAGTTCTAACCCCTGAGCTAACTTATATTTAAAACCTTGAAGAAAGGTTAGAATGCAGATATAGGACTTTTTCACATGGAAGGCAAATTTCATTAAATCATGGTTA
>NW_024847773.1:0-1002 GCF_019175285.1 Sceloporus undulatus
GTGGAAAGATACAGCTGGGTGTCATTGGCATACAGATGGTAGGAAAAGCCAAAAGAGCTAATGAGTTTACCTAAGTACACCTGCAAAAAAGATCAGTGTGATATAATGTTTAGCATGCTGGACCAGGACTTCAGAGATCTAGATTCTGATCCTTACAGAGCCATGAAATTCATGGGGTAACCTTGGGCCATACATCTTCTTTCTTAGCCTGAAAATACTTCAATGGCTGTTGGGAGGTTAAAGGGGAGGGGGAGAGCAATGCATTTCACCTTGTGCTTATTGAAGGAAAAGTGAGATATAAATGTAATTAATTAAATAAATAGAAGTCCTTGAGAAATGCAACAGCACTTTGGATAAATACTGTCATGTTGAGGATACAGAACCAAACTCTTATCTTAGTGGTCTTAGGGGTTAGAATCCCCCTGTCTTGGGGGTATAGATATGGATATAAGTAAGAATGTATTAAGAGGAATGAAATATCTCTCTAAACTAAAATTGTATTTCTGTTATTTTTTATCCTTGATTCTCTTTTACATAAGGTCTGAAAGGCATATATACTGGACCACTATGAAGAAAAATGGGGAAATATATAAATGTAACATGAAATACAGTATAAGAGACAGAAAAGCAAAAAATAACCCAGTATGGACATAGATTGTTTCTTTTCTATAATAACTTCTCATTTGCTGGATCAGTCTCAGTGATGATAGGAATGTACAAACTTAGAAGCTCCATTGCAATTCTTATCCTGAAGACAACATTAAGAAAAAATTTTGGCTGCTAAGTATTATTCTCTAGGGCCTCATTAAAGTCAATGAGACATATGTCTGAATTGTACTGTTAAATGCTGTTGCGTTGGATTTATCTGTGAATCTGAGCTAAAAGGAAAATATATGTTCTGTGAGGCGTACAATTTCTGCTACAACTACTGCTGGTTAATTCTGTAAATTCCTGCTGAAGCTATAGATTTATCTATACTACATAGTTATATCCATTTTATAC
>NW_024847774.1:0-1002 GCF_019175285.1 Sceloporus undulatus
TTAAGACTTAGAATCCTATTGTCAAGGAAGAACTTTCCCATTGGCGCGTTACAGACCGCTCCTTTGGGGTGGCCTGTATGCGCTCCTTTCCCTGCCGGATTGGGGCCTCAGCTGCCAGAGCGGCAGCCTCCAAGACCCTGATCCGCCGCTTTCCAGGCCACAGGGAAGCAGCAAAAGGCCGCTTCCCTGTGGCCTGGAAAGGGGTGTCCTTGGGGCTTCATGCCCCAAGGACACCCGATGGTGGCGGGGAGGAGGAGAAAGGGGCCCCTTTCTCCCTTGTGTCGCTGGCGCAGCTGTCTAAAGGCTGTGCCAGCGATGCAAATCGCGGAAGGAGCTCCGTTTCAGAGCTCCTTCTAGCGCTGCGGAAAGGGAGCTCTATGAGCCCTCGCATGGTGCAAAGATGTCACATTCGCACCACCCCGTTTGGAGATGACGCATTCATGACGTTGTAATGGCAGCCCCTATGTGTTGTAACAGTGAACAGTGACCAAATTATCAATGGGGAATTTAATTAGCTCAAGGTCACGAGAGGAGGCCTGTTACCACACCTCAGATGGGATCGCCCCTTCGATCTGTATACCAGGAACTAGAAATCCAGAAATGAGGCAGAGGCTCTAAGTACAATCATGTCTCTTTTATTGGAAAGAAGGATTCAAACATACAGGCACATACGCTCACACATTCATACAAGACTCAGGAAATAACGTGGTAAATGTGGAATAGATATTAGGCTTGTCTAACGGAAATGCTCACCTTATGTAGAAGTTCTGTCTTCCAATTTGTGTGTGTGGGTCTGCAATTCTGGTTAAGCAGGCCAGTCACAGAGAGACTGACTTTAAAACTGACTTAGCTCTTGGCTACCAGAAATGAATGACTGGCTGCAGTGGATGGCTGACCGTAGCTGAGAGTGACTGGTAGCAGCCCAGAGTGGCTGGTAACAGCAGCTAGTGGCTGGCCGCAGCTGAGAGTGACTGGTAGCAGCCCAGAGTGGCTGGTAGCAGC
>NW_024847775.1:0-1002 GCF_019175285.1 Sceloporus undulatus
TAATTGGAATATATAATATAATATATTTAATATTTTAGCAATATTTAATGATATTTTAATATTATTGTTTATATTAATATTATTATATTTAATAGAATATATTTAATTCAAATATTTAATAAAATGTATTTAAAATTTAATTTTAATCAATAATATTTTATTTTTATTTTATTATTATTATTATTTAATGGAATATATTTTATTGGCATATTTTATAGAATATTAAATATATTTTCATAATATTTTAATATTATTCTTTATTTATATTAATATTATTATATTTTATTGTTGTTGTTATTAATTTTAATAATATTTAATAGAATATATTTAATTAAAATATATTTTAAAATTTTGCTTATTTCCCAATTGCAAAATGGCAAAACCCACCGACATTCGAGTGGGAGATTACTACTGTTTTTGCTGTTTCATGGCCGCGTTTGGAGGAAGCTGATAAGGGGGAAAACGCTGAAAGCAATTAATCTTTTGTGGGTTACGGGTTTGGATCTGCGCTGCGCAGCGCCCAGAAACCACTGGAAGCCTGGAAGGTCAGACCCAAAAACTGTGCATCCATGGCCCATTTTGAACCGATTCATTCGTGAACGTGAATCAGAAGTGGATAAGATAGGACAGAACAGAATATTTAATAGAATATTTTTCATACAGTATTTCAATAATATTTTAATTATATTTTAATATTATTGTTTATTTATTATTAATATTGTTTTCATAATATTTAAAAGAATAGATTTAATTTGAATATTTAATAGAATATATTTTATTGGAATATTTAATAGAATATATTTAATATGTCAATAAAATTTTAATTATATTTTAATGTTATTATTTATTATTAATATTGTTTTAATAATATTTAATAGAATATATTTGAATATTTAATAGAATATATTTAATATTTTAATAATATTTTAATATTATTATTTATTCTATTATTATCATTATTATCATTAATTTTAATATTTAATAAAATATATTCAATTGGAA
>NW_024847776.1:0-1002 GCF_019175285.1 Sceloporus undulatus
AAAAGTTCTCTAGGTGGTTTGCAGATAAGAGGTGAACCATGAAGGATAAAAATAAAACAAACATAGACATAAAACCTTAGGCAGTTAAAATAGGATCAGAATACAAACCGGGAAGAGAAACAATAGTGCATAGGACCTTAAAACTGAAAAGCACATGAAAAAGTATTTACCTGGTTATGAAAATACCATGGCAACAAATGGGGCAGGCTATTCAATATATGTAACACCACCACTGAAAACACCCTTTTCCCAGGGACTACGCAGCACATGCCATCTGGTAGGAGCATCCAAAGAAAGGGACCTGAAAAAGATGATAGAACAGAAGTGAGGAACCTTGGCTCTCCCAAAGTTTTCACCCACAGCTCTCATTAGCTTCCGTTGGGAGGATATTCCAGAACGCAGCCAGAGCTACAAAGCCCTCAACGTATAACAGAATCAATAGGACATATAATATGATTACAAAAGTGATAGGCTGTTAGTCTGCTATAGATTTTACCCTGCATTTTTGCTCCATGAACAAGAAGAGCTTAAATTAATGGGAAAGGAACTGTACAAAGGCAAAGGGTTCTTCTGCCAATGCAACTCTCCTTCCCATCATTGAACAACATCATTAGATACAAGCAGGGTGTTATGCTTGATAGTGAACAATCCTGTATTTGGAGGGCTGATTTGGAAGGCAGTCCTTTATTGAAGCCTGTTTGAAAGGTTGCCCAGTTCAAAAATAAAAGCTAGGAAGAAGGGAGAACTGGGACCTTGAAGATTCTCGTCAACCCTTACCACCTGGACAGTGCCCTGAAAAGATGCATGGGACACTTGCAAGGTCACTCTGTGGAGCAATATTTTATTTGTACTTAAATTGTTGTAAGGATATTTCCATACATATCTATACTTACAAACTGACATTCCCAGATCACAACACTACATTCAAGTAGAATCAGCCCTCAACATTCATGAGAGTTAAACATCCCCAGCTCCCTAAGTCGTTCCTCATAGGACATGGTT
>NW_024847777.1:0-1002 GCF_019175285.1 Sceloporus undulatus
TGAGAGACCAAGAGACAGTTGGGGGAATTGTGTTGGTTGGAGATCAAGAGAGAGAGTTAAAGAGCGGATCTTGGAAGTTAGTCTCAGAATTGGACATTTAGGTCTATTTATTATTTTAATAGTTTGTGTGAATTGAATATTATATACTTACAAATATTGTACCTGCAAGACTCTTAATATTTTGTGTGACTTACATTTCAGTTATATTTTGTTATTTATAATACCTCCTTAGGGTATCTACTACTCAGGCAGACCCAGCCATTTTGTGTTCTGGAGGCCATTTTGTGCTGCTTGTGACTGTTGGGAATAATGTTCCAGAACCTTCTCTGAGGCTACAGTTGAACAGAGGCCTCTCTTTCTCTCCTGAGGCTCCAGAGTCAGAAGGAGGCCAGGCTCCTTGGGCCAAAAGGAAGGAAGTGTGTGTCTTTTCTGAGAGGGTTTTCTTATTACACAGCTCTGCTCCTTCTGGGGAAGATGGGTTTTAAAAGGGGTCAGAAATGGGGAGGATAGTTTTAATACAAGCCTTATTCTTCTTCTTCACAATCATTGGGCTTTGGCTTCTAAGAGGAGGCTTGTCCCCCCAAAAAGGCCAAGAGTGGCTCCTTTGGGAGGTTTCTTATTAATAGATTTTCAGGCAAGAAGGAAGGAGACAGACCAGAATAACTCATATTACCAAGAATGAAACACACAAACATAGAAACAAACAAGAACAACAATAATAAGGATTAGAGACTAAAACAAACGATTTATTTTTTAAAGGAAAATATTATTAGGAGGGTAAAAACAAGAATTGGGTGCTTCCACCCTATTAGAACTGATTTAGGCTGTATCTACACTACAGAAATAATCCGGTTTGAAACTCTCCTGGCTCCATCCTATGGAATCCTGGGATTTGTAGTTCATTGTGGCATGAGAGCTCTCTGGCAGAGAAGGCTAAATGTCCAAAAGGTAAAATCCCAGGATTCAATAGCACTGAGCGTTAAAGCAGTGTCAAAGTGCCTT
>NW_024847778.1:0-1002 GCF_019175285.1 Sceloporus undulatus
GCTATCTTGGATCCTTTGAACTGGAACTCCAAGGAAGAAACCAGAGATCTTCTACATCAGGAGTGGGAACTGCATAAGAATCATGGGACAACTCCTGTGTTCCGTGCATCGCGTTCCGTGCACGCCCCCGCTCGCCCCTGTTAGAACGCACTGGGGAACGTTTTAACCCCGTGCGATAAACTTCACAGTCAGCTGTCTGATTGGTTCAGCAACTTTTCCCTACAAGTTGACTCTACAGTGGAATCCCTAAAATGTTCTGCTTCCCAGACCACAGTTAGATAGATCGGCCAAAATTCTGACGGTATAGTGCTTTTTAAAATAATGTGTCATTAGGGGCTGGTTAGGAGCTCTTTTTAGAAAATATGTATGTTCAGAACCTGAACCAGAAATACTGAGACTGGACTTCAGGAGTGATCTCCACAATTCCAGTATGCTATAATATGTTACTCCGTATGTTAGAATAATGGAAAGCTTCCAGAATTCAGGAAACCTTGTCAGCTGGGTATGTATACACCTTCAAGTCATCTGCTGATTTATTGTGACACCATGAATTTCATTGGGTTTTCTTAAGCAAGGAATACTCAGGGGTAGTTTTGCCAGTTCATTGTTCTGAAATATAGCCTAAGCACCTGATATTCATTGGTTATGAGCCATCCAAGTACTACCCAAAGATGACCATGCATAGCTTCCAAGATCTGGTGCCTTTAGGGCATTTAGGCCCTTTTTCTGCCATGACTGATAGAGAAAAATCCTGTCCTATAAATAGGACATAGTACTGTTAAAAATAATCATATGTAATTTTTAAACTGATACAACTTGTTTGGTTAGTTACATGAAGGGTAAACCATAGCTTACAAAAGGAAAAGCACAATTTGTTTAAAAGGGAGAGAGATGGCTGGTAACAGGAAAAGGAATAATTGGTGCTAATAGGATGCAAGCTGGCTACTGAGCTATAACTCTTATCATGGAATACTGCTGGAATGCCTTCTCTTCTGTTCTCTA
>NW_024847779.1:0-1002 GCF_019175285.1 Sceloporus undulatus
GTATGTAACCAAGTCAAGGTCAGAGCGTATCCAGTTGCCAAGAAGTCTAAAAGGATTGCTCAGAGACCATTTCAATATGTACATGCTGATGTAGCCCAAGCTAATTGTTTGTCACTAAGGGGAAGCAAATATTTCCTGGTTATTGTTGATAGATTTTCAAGATTTGCATATGTAAGAATACTGAAAAATAAGTCAGAAGCTGGGCAAAGTTTAAAAGCATGGGTCAGGATGATTGAGAGAAGGTTTGAAAGCAGAGTTGGGACAATTGTTACAGACAGAGGTGGAGAATTTGTAAACAACCAGCTGTACAATTGGTTCCAGAAAGTGGGGATAAGACATGAAACCACAAACCCTGCTTGTCCAAGTGAGGATGGGTTAGCAGAGAGGAAAATCCAAGACATAAAAAGGATTTCTGCTTGCATGATGGCAGATGCAGGAGTTGGAGAAAGCTTCTGGGGTGAAGCAACACTGAATGCCATACATATAAGTAATAGGATGTACCATTCTGAAATTGATGACATTCCCTACAGAGTTTTGTATGGGAGAGTGCCAAATTTCAAGTATTTAAGAGTGTTTGGTCAATTTGCACATGTGTACATACCTGCCTGTTTCAGGAGAAAAGGAGAGCCAAAAAGCAAAAGGCTGATGTTCCTAGGGTATTCAGGAAACAGCTACAAGTTCCTAATGAGAGGAAAAGAGATACAGTACTCCAGGTCTGCAAATTTTGAGAGACATGCTGGCTGGGTCAAGCTGCATGCAAACAAAGAAGTATTTTTGAGATTAGGAAGCTCAAGTGAGCAGCAAGCGCAGACTGAACCAACTTCAGGAAACGGAGGGGTTTCAGTCAAACCAGAAGCCTCAACTAGCAGTAGTGGTAGTACCTCAGATGGGGAGACACAAACAAGACCAGTTACCACTAGGATGACAGAGGACAAGAGGTTTAGCAGAAAGACAGCAACTTCTAGTGCAGACAGTGATGAGGAGAGAGGCAGAACGACAGAA